>NC_089849.1:56477998-56680498 GCF_035609145.1 Eleutherodactylus coqui
CGGGGACGCCAGCGCAGGGAAGGTAAGTGAATAACTTCTGTATGGCTCATATTTAATGCACAATGTACATTACGAAGTGCATTAATATGGCCATACAGAAGTACTTAACCCCACTTGCTTTCACGAGACAACCCCTTTAAAACCGCTGGCAGCAAATGCGGAGGCAAGCGCAGATCAAATACTGATGACATACGATGGTAATATCATCTGTATAACGGATCCACTTGGCTTAAAGTCAGCCTTACAGTAGGGTGAAATCAGTGATGGATTCGCCCCCATATCTTGACACAGAATTGTAGCAAAATCAGCTTAGTTACCACAAACCGTGCCTGCCGTGAGGCTAAATCTTGCTAGGAGGCACCATTCGGCGACCACCAGTATAGCCATCTAGAACTAGATCGAGATACATGGGACACTGGCAGACTGCAGAAAGCCCCCGTGCAAGAATAATATATGGTCTGCTTTGTTTCCAATTACTAATTTAATGAATGTGGTGTCAGAAGGGACATGATTTCTCCTTGTGGAGACCGCCTAGTAGGTATGAAGAGACTAAAAAGGCCATGCATGATCCTCTGGGAAATTTGGTATGTAAATGAGAGATGTTACAATGCCTCGGCTACATCATCTATTCGAAGGTAGCTTTCCTACAAGTCAATATCCAACCTTTTATCAGGCCTCGCAACATGACTGGGAAAATGAAAAAAACCCAGAATCTTCTCCAGAAGGAAGAGAAACATATGCAGGCAGACTGGTTATCGTTTCCTTCTGAAGACACTGGGCTTGACGTATAATCCCAGTTATGTTATAATTCTTGTTGGAAGGTCGGACATTGGTTTATAGGGAAGCTGACTTCCAAAAGGTGGTGCTGCAGAGATATTGTACCATCTCTCATTTGCATATTAAATCTCCCAGAAGAGCATGTATGGCCTTATAAGCAACTTCTAGGTACTCTCCACAAAGAGAAACTATACTGTTCCCGACCCGGATCATAGGCTTCTTACCTAACCAACCAGCAACCTACAGTGCACTGATGAGGGGCAAGCTCCCCAAAACAGCTTGTCTGAACATGATTATCTTTGGACATTGACTAGGAAAGCCATCTTTAAGTAGGTGGGGCTTCTGAGGTACTATACCATCTTGCATGTTTATATTGTGAATGTGGTGTAATAGTTATGGACAACCTCCTTCATTGTCTTCCAATAACTGATCACAAGTCTACCAATCTGCTATTTATTGAGAGCCATTGGTTAGAATTATTGCTGTTGTTTCTTTTGTTCCATCGAATACACAGCATAATGCGCTATTATATATATATTTTTTGGAAAGCAGAAGTGGGTCGCTGCGTAGCTGCACTAATTGACCGAATGGTATATCTATCCATGAGATAGTGAACAATTATTTCCTAGTTTTGAAGAGGTGAGGACACCAAGGGCACTGGGTAAAATAACCAAGGACAGCACCAATGGCCACTTTTAAAGCTCACAAATCAGTAACTCATCTAGCTTATGCCCCTGAATGGCAAATCTGCTTAGTAGTTATGCCCAATGCCTTAGTCCAAGATCACTATATACCTAAACACATTTGTCATTCAACAATCTGGAAAAATTGGGTAACAAGTCTCTTTATAAGGTGTCTGGTGTACCTTTGGGGTGCAAATGTTGGGGTTTTATTATTTTATGGTTTGCAACTGTTTCTAAGATTATGTGCCGCCAGGTTCTCTGATTGACGAATGGCGTAGAGTGGAAATGAAGGAAGACGGCTGAAGCATTGCTAAGTGGCTCCAAAAGGTATAAAAGGAGAGTTCTGAAAGGGCGGTGTAGTGACGTAACCAGAGTTGGCCAAGCAGAAAGGAGTGTGTGAGTATCCTGCTCCCCCTGGCCGCTGTTATATCAGAGGCCGTTTTTCAGAAGTTGCATACGTTTAGGAGGAATGACGAAGGCAAAGTTCTCCTCAAAGGCAAAGTTTGCTGCTGATTTTCTGTCAGCACTTACGCACCATACGGTGATCAAGGCCAGTATCAGGAGAACGAGAACTGCAAGTGCAGCATCCCATAGGGTGACCCCGGACACATGGCATAAGCTGAGGAGCTGGGAGGGCAAGATGCTGGCTTTTCACAGCAGCACTTACCACACTCCCTCCGGAGGGACGCACAATGCCAAGGTCAGTGCAGTACTGGGTTTCTTCCAGACACCCCTAGGATAGGCATGCCCAATTGATTGTAGAACAGTATGTACATCAACGGGGAAATAAATGAGCCACGGACAAGGAGTATAGTGCCTCAGGTCCCGGGGATCAGTCAGGGCCTGGAACAAATTTACTGGGTAACAACTCCAATGATACAAGGCAAAAATAGACAGTATTCCACGTGCAGGCAGAGATGAATATATACAGACAGACTTGAAGATGAGTACCTCCACCCAGCTGTCCCAAACTTTAGGACGTCTGGGTGTGAACAATTGAAGGAAAGAGAGAGTAACTCTGCACTGGGCCTTGAGAAAGTCTTACTCACTGGTTGCTCACTCTCTCTTTTTGGGGACTCACTCTCTCTTCATAGAGACAGGCACTCCAGGAAACCTCTCCTCCTCTTCCATCTTCAACATACGAGGGCTGAAGGTGCAGATGGAACTCAGGATGGAAGATCCTTTCCCGATCTCAATCAGTCACATTTATAGCCTCACTCATACCACGTGACAGGACATAAATCGATACGTTTAGGGCTAAAGCCCACGGACAGAATTCTGCTGTGTTTCACATGGTGGAAATCCGCAGTGTTATCCTGCAGCTATTAGGTTCCATTGAACCTAATAGCTTTCTGCTTTTCAATGTTCACGCTGCGGACTTCCACCGTGGAATTCCGCAGAATGAAAGAAAGCGTGCCATGCTCTAATTGCCGCGGAAATACGTGCGGCCGGCTTCCATTGTAGTCAATGGAAGCCGTCTATCTCGCAAAACTTCCGCTGTGAGCACAGGGGAAGTATCATGTGATTACGCGCCACCACCGTCTGTGTCATCGCCCACTGCCGGCGCATCATGTGCTGTACTGCGCATGCACGCCAGCTCGCCAGATGGGACACGGTGGATACGGAGAGGTGAGTACGGGGTCCTTGGGAGACGCCGCCTCGGACTCTGCTGCGATATTCCGCTGGCGGAGTTCGACATGGCTGTGGGCATGAGGCCTTACAGACAGTCAGCTCATACTTTGCAGACATTTAACCTCTCACTTGCTGCAGCTGTGCAAGACAGATAGCAGAATGACAAGCCAGTTTTGCACAGAGCATCTACATAAGACAAACATGTATGACATTATGGAGGGGGCCAGAAACCATGTACTGGGTCACTACACAAGTGTTTTGCTATCTGCAAGGATGTGGTCTATGCCTTTTGATGCCAAGAAGCATGGCCACAGCTTGAGCCAGCTTTGCAATAGAGCATTTGCCCACTATTTTCCAAAATAGGTGAGCAGTCCTCACAGTGGTGGTAGGCCGACTCTCAGCCCTGCCGGAGGCACCCCCAACTGGGGTCATCTTTAATGATGACCATATTTTTTGATATATACATTTGCAATTTTTTTAATAATAGCACTAATGTGCGGTTCGACTTTTAATTCTACATGATATATCGGTTGCCTGAATGCTATTTTTTTACATGGCGCTAAGTTTGAGAAAACAAACCGCCAACATTTCCTTGCTTTCATTCTTAACTGTGGTTATGGCACCTTTCAAGTTCTGTTTTTGTACACTTGTAGGTGTGATTTTTGGGTGTTCAGGGTTTTGCAATGAAACCTCCAACCAGAGGCCAAAATGATGGTCAATAAATGTGATATTTCTGTAAAAATTCACAGTAAAAGGAGGGCAGTAATAGGGTCAATACTCCACACCAAACATATAATAAGGCCCATAATGGCAATTAACCTGACATTACCGTAATGTTATGGACTACCGGGGTTAACATATTCAAGGCTCTTTTGCTACATTCATTTCTCTGTTTCTGGCCTAAGCTGGATTTACATTTAAACGCTGGTTAGTGTAAGTACCCAAGAGCAATTACTCACCGCACTGTAATCCTACTTATTGCAGTAAAATTTATATAGTCAGCTCCTGTTTAACCTCTCTTAGTCTTGGAGGATTTCTTAAGGAGTTATCTTGATTGTGATGACATCTAGCCAGGTTGCACATGGAAATTATACTCTATGGAAATTGGATGTTTACACTCAATTAATTTCCTAAAAATTAGAGAAACATCTGTATTGGAAGAGCTTGTTGGCTCCGGTGATGAGTAGGATTCTGATTTGAAAATCCTGGCCCAAATGCAAAAAGCAGTAGTGCCCCCCCCTCCCCCCACCTACCATGTGCCATTTATAATACTAGTGTCTTTTCCTACAGTAGTGTCCTTTTAGTCAGGGCAGGTTATGAATGGGCCGAAACGTGAACTCAGTGACTCAACGACACTAACCCTGTTGCTGCATGTCTCCACTTGGACCCGGCCTTCTCTCACCAAGTAGTATAGCAATAATGAAGAAATATAGCAAAAAATATCTCTGGGGAAAGTAATAGAAATAAAATAATGACTAGAGATGAGCAAGCATACTCGTCCGAGCTTGATGCTCGTTCGAGTATTAGGGTGCTCGAGATGCTCGTTACTCGAGACCACGCGGTACTCGTCTCGATTAAACGAGCACTGACCATTGAATTCAATGGAGCCGGCAATACAGCCGGCTCCATAGAAAGCAATGGGCTGCCGGCAATCTCAGGATGAATTTTCAGGAAGGGCTTAAAAATATAAGTTACCTGAAAATCATCCTAAAATGTGTAAAAATAAAAAAAAAGAAAAATGTCAGCATAACGATCGTTCTCCTCTGCCACAGCTGTAACAGCTGTGGCTGAGAAGAATGATATTAGCCCATTGAATTCAATGGAGCCGGCAATACAGCCGGCTCCATTGAAAGCAATGGGCTGCCGGCGAGCGCGGGATGAATTTTCGGGAAGGGCTTAAAAATATAAGCCCTTACCTGAAAATCATCCTAAAATGTGTAAAAATAAAAAAAAATGTATACTCATCTTTCCGCTGCAGCCGGAGTTCAGCCGCGTCTGGCCGGCAGTTCTTCTGAACTGCTTTCTGTAGTATTCAGCAGGTGGGGATTTAAAATTCCCGCCTGCTGAATGAGCTGCCTCTGATTGGTCACAGCCTCACCAATCAGAGGCAGCTCTCACTCACACCCATTCATGAATGGCTTCTTCACAGTGGCAACACCACTCTTGTCTCATCAGGGGTGTGGGACATCTTGAGGGGAGGGGGGCATTGCACAACCATGCAGCCTGGTCTGATAATTCACATTTCTTTTACATTATGTAGATGGTTGGGTACATATGCCATTCTTATTGGGTGCAGAGATGGTACCAGGAAGTGCTTTGGGAACTAACAAGCCAACGAAAGCAGTGTGATGCCCTGGACAATGTTGTTCTGGGAAATTTTGAGTATTGGCATTCATGCGGTTGTTACTTTGACATGTAACATGTGCCTAAATATTGTCAGACTCACACGGATGTAAGTATTTTTCGGTCCATGAATATACAGTATACTCACTGACCGAAAATCTCCTATTCCTTCGTGCTTCAGCCACTCTGCATTATTTTGTGCATATGTAAATGAATCCATTAAAATCAATGGGTTCTTTTCACTGTGTGTTACGTGCATAAGAAGTATGCACATAATACCCTGCGCAGTTATACCCATGTGAAGAAGCTTTAAGTACCACATTCCTGGCAGTGCCCACCTTCAGCAGGACAATGAACGGCAAACAATGTTCAGGAATTGCTTGAGGAACATGAGAAAGAGTTCAAATCCATGATTTGTGCTCCAAATGCCTTGTCTTAATCCGAATGAGCATCTATGGGATGTGCTGGGAAAACAAGTCCGATCCATGCATACAGGGTATGAAAAATCTTTGGCTAGTGTTGTGATGTCAGATACTGCATGGCAGCCTCTGAGGTCTGGGGAGTCCATGCTATGAAGGGTTGGAGCTGTTTCAGTGGTATGATGGGGCCTACACAATATTAGGATATTGTGGCTGATCGTGTATATGCTTCCCGTGTTACTGGTCCCATTCTTTGCTATTGGAACTGATATAGAGATAGTGGTTATGATATCATTTATTTCATGTCCGCTAAATTGGCCGACTGTTGCGTGGGGAAAACATAAAAGGTTTGTTGGGTTATACGACATTTGTCCTTAAAATGGTGTTTTAAGGGATATTACAGTTTTAGCAAATAAAAGTTAGTCTTTGTATAATGAAAAGTTATATAATTTTCCCATATACTTTTGACATCAATTCCTCATGGTTTTTCAAGATCTTCATTATTTAATTCCATTGGCTAATGGTATTTTAACACAGGCCAGCAGTCACCTGACGACTAATCACTCGGGAGAGAATCAGTCATTTGTCAGAGTCAAACCAAACGACTGTCGGTCTGTGTAAATGGGCAGTCAGGAATCTGTTTTGGCCATTTGACAATCACTCAGTACAAGAGATACCATGTTCCCCCATAATAAACCCTACCCTGATTTTTTTTGGGGGGTGGGGTGTTGAAATAACAGCCCTCTCTTGAAAATAAGCCCTAGCTACACTACATGTAAAAAACAAAACAATGCTTACCTAGCAAATGACATTTGGATCCCTTGCACTGGGCTGCGGCACTGCTGCAGTCTTTCGTACCCTCCTGAACGCCGACAGAGCATCTCTTCCTGGTAGTGGGGTATGAATACCCTGACTCCAGCAAGCAATCGCTCTGATGGGTTCATTGAGCATTACATCAGCCAATGAGAACCGCCACTCAATGAACCAATCACAGCTATTCAATGATGTCATTCAATGAATGGTTGTGATTGGTCAATCGAGCGACAGCTCTCATTGGCTGATGCCACGCTCGATGAACCAATCAGAGCAATGCTCTGTCGGTGTTCAGGAGGATACGGAAGCCTGCAGCAGCGACGGAGACCTGTGCGAGGGACTCAAACGCCGGCTGCTAGATGAGTATTATAAGACACCCCCTAAAAATAAAACACTGTGCCTCTTTTGGGGCAAAAATTAATATAACACAGTGTCTTATTTTCAGGGAAACACGGTAGTAACTGTACTGTAATTATAATGATCTGATCTCACGGATGTCCTTCACAGGACCATACTTTTCACTAACTGCAAATTAAAAATCATCACCTAATTCATTGAATCCTACAAATGGCTGGGGTTCAGTGCAATCGGGATCTACCTCTTGCATCAGCATGTCAGCCAATGTTAGCTTGTTCTTCATCCTAGTAGTGGTACCAAATGGGTGCTTTACCAAACCTGAGGATTCAAACTTGTAAGGCCAGAACTCTTATAGGGGGATACGGCTGAGATACATAGTAAAATAGTATGTAAGGCCAAAAAAAGACAAATGTCCATTCAGTTCAGCCTATTAATCCCCACCCCAATGCTTATCCAGAGGAAGGCATCTCCATACATAATTGCTTTTCCAGAGACTGTTGAACAAAAACTTTGATTGGGTACTAAACCTGAATACTATGTTATCCCCATTTACAGGCTGTTCTGTTGTTCTCTGCTATCATCCATTTCAGGCTTGATAGAGAATGATTGTTGCACTTTTTAATGCTGTTACAAAAAGGGGGTTCAGACCCTAATTTATCCCAAACGTCTCCAGTTCTGCGAACCTCCAGAAATATCTTATAATGACCTTAGAAGCCCTTTCTATAAACAGTACTCCTTAAGTTGTTGTTTCTAGTTTTAGCGTTTTTTGAAGGGACTCAAATGTTTCTGGTGTATTTAAGATTGTTTCGTGTAAAACCAAATGTACTTAATGCCATTGAACTAAGCATGCAATCAGTAAATGGCACAGTAATGGTTAAACCTTACAAACCCCTCTTTTCTATAAATGGAGGATTTGCAGACTTTGGTTGCTGCCTTTCTCATTCCACTGTTATGCCAGTTGTGGAATACATTAAGTTTGAGGTCAATAAGAGCCCCCTCTATTTCTTCTCCAACTTCCAATGTCATCACTAGAAAGGAATGTTTAGTGAGCGGCACAATCCCAGCATGCCTCGAGAGTCACCGATTACTGAATGTTAATGCCCATTATTATCTGGACTAATCATTTGCTGGGACCAAAAAAAAAAAAAATGACAGTAACGAGTTACTAAGAAGGGAGGTTCATTGTCAACTAATTACAATACCCTATTGTCACCAGTGAGGATGAAATAATGCATGTCTGGTAGAAGTGCACTTGGGAGAAATGTCCGTTTAGCAGGAAACATTCAGTTGGCTATAATAAATCACTGTAAGGCCTCCTTCAGACAGGCGGACTATACTCATGTTTAGCAGTCCATATTCTGATTGTATTATATATACTTTACCCCCTTCCCACAGATTGACTGAAACATGCATATAACATCTACAGACGTCTACAAAGAATCCAGATGTTACATTTGACATACAGTATAGGCAATGAAGAATGTCCATTTTAATGAGACGTAACACATCATCCAAACGCAGTAGATACAATCTTGCAAGGTGCACCTGGTTAAGAATCATAGAAGGACATCACTTGTTTTTACAACAGCAGCACAAGAATGACAAAAAAAAGGCAAAAACAGTCCATTACAATTGAAGGGCAATGTTGGTAAAGAACGGGGTGAATAGTCACAAATACTTCAACATGTTTACAAAAGAAAACGGTCATAATAAATCAAACCTCCATGGCAGAATGGCACATAGTTACTACAGATAGGAGGTGCTCTAATAGTTCTAATATACCCTGAGCGATCATTGCAGTACCAACACCTACTCCATAATAAGTTGGGCCACCTTCTTGGGGGATCCTAGCTTTCAGATATCAGGGAACAAATTCTGCAAGGTAGTAAACATCCTCCATATTCAACGTGACCCGTGCCGCTGCAGCAGCTCCGTCAGTTGGTGCACATTTTCAAGATGACTGGTAGCAGATCTCACCGCCTTGTTCAGCATATCCCAAACATGCTTCAAGGCAGGCAGCAGCTGTTCTGCAAATTGATGCCCCCCCCTACAGTAGGGAGAGGGCGCTGCCTGAGGCAGAGTGTTCAACTTGCCTCATAGATGGAGCAAACCTATGTGTATATATGTATTATATTATGCCTTAAGCAAATGAAGGGTTTGTTTTTATATATATATATATATATATATATATATATATATATATATATATATATGTATATATGTATATATATATATATGTGTGTGTATATATATATATATATGTATATATATATATACATATATATATATATATATATATGTATACATACACACACACACACACACACACACACATATATATATATATATATATATATATATATATATATATATATACATACAGTGTACTGTTTATTTTTAGATGCAACTCGTGAACATTCCAAACTTTTTGCTAGCTTTAAAGAATTTCATCATTAGATTTTGGGCTTTGGCAAACCTTCCATGTGCTTAAGGCCTCTTTCGCATGGGTGACAGCGATATCACCACTACGAAATCGCGGCGATATCGCAGCTTTGTTCTCACGATTTTGTATCATCATCGACGCTTTTGCTTGTGAATTTTGTTGCGTGATAAAATTGCGCTATTTTATGGCAAGAAAGTTAATAGGAGTTTCTAATGTTAAAAATGTACCGCATAGCACGAAAACCGCAAGTTTGTGCTATGCAATGTAATAAACAAGGATGCTCATTAGGAAAAATGGGCTATAAAAAAAAAAATCACGTAATATAGCATCAGTAAAAACATCGCTAATGTGAAGGAACCCATTGGAAAGCACGGGTTTCACAAACATGCGTTTTGTAGCGCTGTCGCATCGCCGGAAAATCAGGTGATTTTGTAGCCCATGTGAAAGCTGCCTTAAGACAGTACACTTTTTCAGTATCCAGTTGCTGTATATATGCAGGATTTTTTTCAGAATGGTATTGTGGGCATTTATAGGGAATGTGGCACCGATTTGTTTTACTAATTAAAAACATTTTCCATTTTTTTCATTATTTTCTGAGTGTCATTTTTTTCTTATTCTTTTGGCTATGGGATCGGCTATCTTGCCTGAGCTTCAATGAATAGCATTTGTAGATATGCTTTACACTAGCCTCAGGGCCCATAGACACAATGGAGGGGGCAATTCATCGACTTCTATAGAAGAGTATTGTGGGCGTGCTTTATGTATAGTGGGATTTTATTAATTTTCCATAAAACAAGTCACAAAAGTAAACAGCCGTTGGAAATAAAAAAGGTCGTTTTTGAAAATTACAGGCACATATTCCTTTATGCCACTCTCACACTGCAGCTCAGATTTTACTTTTGTTTTCAGACACAGCGAGGTTTAGAATACCTCATCATTGATGAAGCGCGGTGAACACAAAAAGTAGAACAGACTCCGCTCGAAAATCGCATCGCATATCTGCAAGACTCCCATTGAAATCAATAGAAGCATTATACCGCTGTTTAAAACGCCATGGAAAACGTAAAAAAAAGCGCCCATGTGAGAGCGGCCTTATGCAGTGCATATATGTTCCCTATTATAATACAAAGGTTCGTGAATAGAGATGAGCGAGCGTACTCGCTAAGGCAAACTACTCAAGCGAGTAGTGCCTTATGTGAGTACCTGCCCGCTCATCTCTAAAGATTCGGGTGCCGGCGGGGGAGAGCCGTGAGTTGTGGGAGTGAGCAGGGAGGAGCGGGGGGAAGAGAGTGAGAGAGAGATCTCCCCCCCCGTTCCTCCCCGCTCTCCCCCGCCGGCACCCGAATCTTTAGAGACGAGCGGGCAGGTACTCGCATAAGGCACTACTCGCTCCAGTAGTTTGCCTTAGCGAGTACGCTCGCTCATCTCTATTCGTGAACTATTACTTGTGTAGTAGGAGATTTCTTTAGTATGCAACCATTAATGCAGAATCCAAATGTAGCAGCAAATAGGAAGAGTCCTTGTAAGTAAGAGGAAGGTCTGCTCAGTTTTGGTGCAGAATACGAAAATAGCTGGAACTAAACCCATGTGATAGGCGTGGCACAAATAGGGAAGGGCCATGTGGGTTTGGAATGTGCAAGTTGTTACAGAGGTGCTGCGGACTAGATACTGCTCCATGGATAAAGAGAGAGGCACTAAACAAAAACTGGTGAAAGGTGGCGCAATAGATATGCAAATCACACTGCAAATGTTCAATAAGTCACCCTTGGTTTTTAACAACACTCTCCATTTGAACAACCCTGTTTTCCAACTTTAAGTTCTACAGCATGCAGACAAATGCTGAGTCACCAATCAGAGATTTTTTTTACAAATTTTTTTTTCATAAATGGAAAGAACATCATGAGAAGTGGCCATCTTCCAAAATGTATCTAATTTGCAGCAGCAGAATGCTATCCAAAGGCCTCTGAATTTGAAAAGCCTAATTTAGCTATCCTTGTATTTAGTGGGGCCTTCCTTAGTCCTAAGGACTTTGGATACTCCCCATAGCATACTTTCTACTAACGCCTGATACACTTCAGCTGGTATTTCCCTCCATTCATCCTGCAAATGTCTGGTGAATTCTCTCAAGGAAAATGGACGCTGTTCAACTTTCTTGACACGATGTTTCAGTTTTTTCCCCAAAGATGCTCAGTAGGGTTCAGGTTGGTACTCTGTGCAGCCAGTCTAATTGTGAAATATCCACATCTGCAAAACAACATAAAACAGTGTTGGATTTGAGACAAGGCACATTGTCTTGTTGGAAGTATGGCTGACCATTTCCAGCATATTATCACATTGTTGGCAGCACATTTTTGTCTAGAATGTCAAGGCATACCTCAGTGTTCATGGTTTTTGCTACTACAACCAAGACCATGCCACGTAAAACATCCCCAAAGCATAACAGAACATCCACTATACTTTACTGTTGGCACAACACACTCAGGCAAAAGGCATTCCCCAGGCATCCTCATCTGATTTGAAGATGGAGTAGCGTGATTCATCACTCCATAGAATGTTCTTGCATTGCTCAATGTCATGGTGCTCCTTGCACCACTGTAGACAGGCCAATGCCTCGTCTTTGAGAGAACATGCCAGATGTTTGCAGGATGAATGGGGGGAAATACCAACCTAATACCATACCTAAGTGTATCAGACATTAGTAGAAAAAGTATGCTATGAACGGTATCCAAAGTCATTAAAGCCAAAGGAGCCCCACTAAGTATTAACATATGGAAATACATATTACTTTTGATTCTTGCTCAGAGGTCCAATTACCTTTGGTAGGACAGTGCATAATGATTCATTCTTCCCCAGTGCAGCTATTACATACCAAACTCAGTGTCTCACCTTTTCTCAGTGTTACTTAATTGTAGGCCCTTGTGCATTGAACAGCTCAATACCCTGTTATGCCAAACTACGGATGACAATTGAAAGAATTAATATTTTCTTGCACTTATCTCCTTATACTTGCAACAATCCTTAAAGCACACAAAGCTCTTATATCAGCAGAAATAATGGACAGAAATCTAGAATTTTGGGGGGTTTAAGGTATAATAGTCACAACATCACAGCATGGAATGAAATACGCAGCAAACTGTTCTTCAGTCCCTAATTCTCTAGCTATCTGTTAGTGAAATTAACCTCTAATTCTCTGTCTTAGCTTCCAGGCAGGGTTATAGACCTACAGTCCCTGGGAGGAAGTCAATTAAAAGATTGTTCTGTCAATGGGGTCAGAAGCTACATGTCTGTGCCATAGAGTTCCCCTGCCTCACAAGGCTCAGCTTCCAGTCTGCCAGACAAGGCAGTATGTATAATTAATTGTGGTGGTTCTGGCCTTGTTAGTATACACTGATCAATACATTGGCTCAAGGTTCATTATATACTTGTTGTAATTACTTTTCAAGTTGACCTGTCTCATTTATTATTCACCAGCGGCCATTGACACTGACCGGGAAATACAAAATTGATGCTAGTTTCTATATATGGATAAACTTTGCTTTGTTTGAAAGACCTATTAACATAAAGAAGGATAATGAACAATAGTTAAGGCTTTCTTTACACAGCTTTTTAATGGCGCTTTGAGGCTTGTTAAATATACTATGAAATTTTAAGGCATTTTCATAGCTTTTTTCTGGCTTTATTTTTTCCTATATAGAAGACGCTGCCAAAAAAGCCAAACCTAGAGCATGATGCAATTGGAAAATAATGTATGGAACAAAAAAAAAATAATAGAACTAAAGTAAGGAAAAATGCAAGAAAAAAACTATGGGCAGATTTAATAAGACCAGCATTTCAAATGCCTGTCTTAATATTATCCCTGTCAGTGTACGATGCGCCAATAATATATGAAGATCAGGATGAGTATTGTTTTTCCTTAGGGAGAGCACCTAGATGGTGTGAGGAGACTTATAAGGCCATGCATGCTCTTCTGGGAAATATGCAAATGGGAAGATGGAACAGTATCTCTACAGCGCCACCTATTGGAAGGCTGCATTCCTTTAAGTTAATGTTAGACTTTTTATCAAGCCTTTTAATAATGACTGGAATTGCGAGCCAAGGCCAGATTTTTTGGCTCAGGATTCCCAGTCATAGTTACAAGGCTTTTTAAAAGGTCTGACATTAACTTGAAGGAATGCAGCCTTCCAATACGTGGCGCTTTAGTGGTACTGTTCCATCGTTCCATTTGCAATATGTGACGAAGCGCACGCCTCTTCATATATTATTTGCATCTCAGCTCCTCTATTGCTGCACAGATTTGCCTACATAGAACTCTGGTATAATTTACCATGTTGCATTTAGAAAAAAAAACACCACGAATACAAAAGGCGCACCCATAGGCACCGCAAAAAGAAAAAAAACAACAATATTTTTGTTGCTCATAACAACCAATCAGAGTTCAGCTTTCATTTCTGAAACTGTTTTGGTAAAATAGAAGGTGCACTGTGATTGGTTGTTATGGACAAAAAAAGACAGATTTTCTTTTAGCAGTAAACAAATGCAATCTTAGTGGTGCGAAGACGATGACCCAACAATAAATAAAAATTACCCACCAGGTAATCAGCCTCTATAAAGCCACAAAGGGGTAATATTCCAGTCAGCAACCACATCCGTGCGCATATAAAGGAAAGAAAACAGGTGCTCAGAATGTTGTTAATAACGTTGATAATTGGTGATACAGACAGAATACAATTTACTTCCCTAGAAGTGGGGAGAGGTAGCATCCCATGCCACTCACCCCCCTACCCCCCCACCCCCCACACCAAATCTAGGCGTGCCTTCAACAAGGACCAATGCATTTTATCAATGCAATGAGTTTCAGGTGTGTATTAAACTCATATGTACTAAGTATATATTTTTATACTGTGCATCCAACTCCAGGGACAGTTTTATAGAAAACAGCAAAAAATAATACTGACATATACTCTCCACATTAGTACTGCCATATAAAGCATGAGTAACATGCAACATTCAAATAATTCTCTCTTAACAAGACAACATAACATTTAAACAGGTTTTCCAAAAATACTTAAAAATGGCTAAAGTAAAGCAAAAATCTATGTTCCCCTTTGAAACATTCCCCCCAAATCCACTGCTGCTGTCTGGTGCCAGAAGCTTCTGCAGTGGTCACATGCCACTCATCATTCATGCTGCAGCCAATCAGAAGCCATTCATGCATACGTGACAGGTGCAGGAGCTTGTGACACCAGACCATAGTGGCAGCGCTGGAAGGGAGGGACATTTCAGCCTATTCTCTACATTTTTCTTAGAAAACCCCTATCCTGCTATGCAGATAGGTGAGGATGGGGCTGAGAAATCTATCTTCACCTATCTGCAGGGGCGCAACTATAGAGGGTGCAGGGGATGCAGTTGCACCCGGGCCCAGGAGCCTTAGGGGGCCCATAAGGCCTCTCTTCTCCATATAGGGAGCCCAGAACTATGAATAAAGCATTATAGTTGGGGGCCCTGTTACAGATTTTGCATTGGGGTCCAGAAGCTTCAAGTTATGTCTCTGTGCAGCATGGTTTAGGTATGGGTACAGGTACAGATACAGATAGAGGGGGGCCCCAGCTCACCTTTTGCATCAGGGCCCCTGAGCCTTTAGTTACGCCCCTGCCTATCTGCATAACAGTAGAGGGCGCTCGAGATGTGTCTTCACTAGAGATGAGCGAACACCAAAATGTTCGGGTGTTCGTTATTCGTAACGAACTTCCCGTGATGCTCGAGGGTTCGTTTCGAACAACGAACCCCATTGAAGTCAATGGGCGACCAGAACATTTTTGTATTTCGCCGATGCTCGCTAAGGTTTTCATGTGTGAAAATCTGGGCAATTCAGGAAAGTGATGGGAATGACACAGTGACGGATAGGGCAGGCGAGGGGCTACATGTTGGGCTGCATCCTAAGTTCACAGGTCCCACTATTAAGCCACAATAGCGGCAAGAGTGGGCCCCCCCCCCTCCCAACAACTTTTACTTCTGAAAAGCGCTCATTAGCATGGCATACCTTTGCTAAGCACCACACTACCTCCAACAAAGCACAATCACTGCCTGCATGACACTCCACTGCCACTTCTCCTGAGTTACATGCTGCCCAACCGCACCCCCTCCCCCCCACAGCGCACACCAAACTGTCCCTGCGCAGCCTTCAGCTGCCCTCATGCCACACCACCCTCATGTCTATTTAGAAGTGCGTCTGCCACGACGAGGGACCGCAGGCACACACTGCACAGGGTTGGCACGGCTAGGTAGCGACCCTCTTTAATAGGGGCGGGGCGATAGCCCACAATGCTGTACAGAAGCAATGAGAAATACAATCCTGTGCCACCGCCATCAGGAGCTGCACACGTGGGCATAGCAATGGGGAACCTATGTGCCACACACTATTCATTCTGTCAAGGTGTCTGCATGCCCCAGTCAGACTGGTTATATGCACCTTAACAGTAACCGCGTTGGTGGTAATGTGGTGGTGACTGCGGACCTAGTACCACGGTTGTATTTTGTTGGTTTTCGGAATGTGGCCAGGATTAAGTGGGCCGTGGCGGGGGGATGGTGGGGGGGCTCTCTTGTAGTGTCGGTAAAGGTGAAATTCTTGGACTGCCGCCAGACGAACCAATGCAAAGGCATTTGCCAACAATGTTTTCCCTGTTGGAGGAGGAGGGGGATGTTTTTGAGGCACTACGTGTCCTCTCCACGTGTCCGTGGTTATATGCACCTTAACAGTAACCGCGTTGGTGGTAATGTGGTGGTGACTGCGGACCTAGTACCACGGTTGTATTTTGTTGGTTTTCGGAATGTGGCCAGGATTAAGTGGGCCGTGGCGGGGGGATGGTGGGGGGGCTCTCTTGTAGTGTCGGTAAAGGTGAAATTCTTGGACTGCCGCCAGACGAACCAATGCAAAGGCATTTGCCAACAATGTTTTCCCTGTTGGAGGAGGAGGGGGATGTTTTTGAGGCACTACGTGTCCTCTCCACGTGTCCGTTCCATGTAAGCAATAGTAGCACTCAAGACAGGCCCCAGTAACAATTCTGAAGCAGCAGTATAGCGGGAGCGCAGTCTTCGTTCCATGTAAGCAATAGTAGCACTCAAGACAGGCCCCAGTAACAATTCTGAAGCAGCAGTATAGCGGGAGCGCAGTCTTCGTTCCATGTAAGCAATAGTAGCACTCAAGACAGGCCCCAGTAACAATTCTGAAGCAGCAGTATAGCGGGAGCGCAGTCTTCGTTCCATTTCAGTAGCCTTAGTATAGCCAAGGCACAAGTGACATTTATGTAGCTAAACTGTAGGCCAACCCCACACACCTTTCTGTACCATGAGTGCAGGCGAAGAACATAGAAATTACTATGATTACACTGTAGGTGAGGGCCCCAAAAAATTGGTGTACCAACAGTACTAATGTACCTCAGTAAAAATTGGCCATGCCCAACCAAGATGGCAGGTGAATCGCTTTGGTTAATGTGGCTTAAGTGGTAACTAGGCCTGGAGGCAGCCCAGTGTAACGAAAAATTGGTTCAAGTTAAAGTTCCAACGCTTTTAAGCTAATTGAAACTTATAAAAATTGTTCTGAAAAATTATTTGAGTGAGCCTTGTGGCCCTAAGAAAAATTGCCCGTTCAGCGTGATTACGTGAGGTTTCAGGAGGAGGAGCAGGAGGAGGAGGAGGAGGAATATTAGACACAGATTGATGAAGCACAAATGTCCCCGTTTTGGATGGTGAGAGAGAACGTAGCTTCCATCCGCGGGTGCAGCCTACGTATTGCTTACGTATCGCTGCTGTCCGCTGGTGGAGAACAGAAGTCTGGCGAAATCCAGCCTTTGTTCATCTTGATGAGTGTTAGCCTGTCGGCACTGTCGGTTGACAAGCGGCTACGCTTATCGGTGATGATTCCCCCAGCCGCACTAAACACCCTCTCCGACAACACGCTAGCCGCAGGACAAGCAAGCACCTCAAGGGCATACAGGGCTAGTTCAGGCCACGTGTCCAGCTTCGACACCCAGTAGTTGTAGGGGGCAGAGGCGTCACCAAGGATGGTCGTGCGATCCACTACGTACTCCCTCACCATCCTTTTGCAGTGCTCCCGCCGACTCAGCCGTGACTGGGGAGCGGTGACACAGTCTTGGTGGGGAGCCATAAAGCTGGCCAGGCCCTTAAAGACTGTTGCACTGCCTGGGATGTACATGCTGCTCGATCTACGCACATCCCCTGCAACATGGCCCTCGGAACTGCGCCTTCTGCCACTAGCGCTGTCGGCTGGGAATTTTACCATCAGCTTGTCCGCAAGGGTCCTGTGGTATAGCAACACTCTCGAACCCCTTTCCTCTTCGGGAATCAGAGTGGGCAGGTTCTCCTTATACCGTGGATCGAGCAGTGTGTACACCCAGTAATCCGTAGTGGCCAGAATGCGTGCAACGCGAGGGTCACGAGAAAGGCATCCTAACATGAAGTCAGCCATGTGTGCCAGGGTACCTGTACGCAACACATGGCTGTCTTCACTAGGAAGATCACTTTCAGGATCCTCCTCCTCCTCCTCCTCCTCAGGCCATACACGCTGAAAGGATGACAGGCAATCAGCCGGTGTACCGTCAGCAGCGGGCCAAGCTGTCTCTTCCCCCTCCTCCTCATCCTCCTCATGCTCCTCCTCCTCCTCCTGTACGCGCTGAGAAATAGACAGGAGGGTGCCCTGACTATCCAGCGGCATACTGTCTTCCCCCGCCCCCGTTTCCGAGCGCAAAGCAGCTGCCTTTATGGTTTGCAGGGAATTTCTCAAGATGCATAGCAGAGGAATGGTGACGCTAATGATTGTAGCATCGCCGCTCACCACCTGGGTAGACTCCTCAAAATTACCAAGGACATGGCAGATGTCTGCCAACCAGGCCCACTCTTCTGAAAGGAATTGAGGAGGCTGACTCCCACTGCGCCGCCCATGTTGGAGTTGGTATTCGACTATAGCTCTACGCTGTTCATAGAGCCTGGCCAACATGTGGAGCGTAGAGTTCCACCGTGTGGGCACGTCGCACAGCAGTCGGTGCACTGGCAGCTTAAAGTGATGTTGCAGGGTGCGCAGGGTGGCAGCGTCCGTGTGGGACTTGCGGAAATGTGCGCAGAGCCGGCGCGCCTTTACGAGCAGGTCTGACAAGCGTGGGTAGCTTTTCAGAAAGCGCTGAACCACCAAATTAAAGACGTGGGCCAGGCATGGCACGTGCGTGAGGCTGCCGAGCTGCAGAGCCGCCACCAGGTTACGGCCGTTGTCACACACGACCATGCCCGGTTGGAGGCTCAGCGGCGCAAGCCAGCGGTCGGTCTGCTGTGTCAGACCCTGCAGCAGTTCGTGGGCCGTGTGCCTCTTATCGCCTAAGCTGAGTAGTTTCAGCACGGCCTGCTGACGCTTGCCCACCGCTGTGCTGCCACACCGCGCGACACCGACTGCTGGCGACATGCTGCTGCTAACACATCTTGATTGTGAGACAGAGGAGGAGGAGGAGGAGGAGGGTGCTTTAGTGGAGGAAGCATACACCTCCGCAGATACCACCACCGAGCTGGGGCCCGCAATTCTGGGGGTGGGTAGGACGTGAGCGGTCCCAGGCTCTGACTCTGTCCCAGCCTCCACTAAATTCACCCAATGTGCCGTCAGGGAGATGTAGTGGCCCTGCCCGCCTGTGCTTGTCCACGTGTCCGTAGTTAAGTGGACCGTGGCAGTAACCGCGTTGGTGAGGGCGCGCACAATGTTGCGGGAGACGTGGTCGTGCAGGGCTGGGACGGCACATCGGGAAAAGTAGTGGCGACTGGGAACTGAGTAGCGCGGGGCCGCCGCCTCCATGATACTTTTGAAGGACTCCGTTTCCACAACCCTATACGGCAGCATCTCAAGGCTGATGAATTTTGCGATGCGGACGGTTAACGTTTGAGCGTGCGGGTGCGTGGCGGCGTACTTGCGCTTGCGCTCGAACACTTGCGCAAGCGACGGCTGAACGGTGCGCTGAACTACACTGCTGGATGGGGCCGAGGACAGCGGAGATGAGGGTGTGGGTGCAGGCCATGAGGCGGTAGTGCCTGTGTCCTGAGAGGGGGGTTGCATCTCAGTGGCAGGTTGGGGCACAGGGGGAGAGGCAGGGGTGCAAACCGGAGGCGGTGAACGGCCTTTGTCCCACCTTGCGGGGTGCTTGGCCATCATATGTCTGCGCATGGTGGTGGTGGTGAGGCTGTTGGTGTTGGCTCCCCGGCTGAGCTTTGCGCGACAAAGGTTGCACACCACTGTTCGTCGGTCGTCAGGCGTCTCTGTGAAAAACTGCCAGACCTTAGAGCACCTCGGCCTCCGCAGGGTGGCATGGCGCGAGGGGGCGCTTTGGGAAACACTTGGTGGATTATTCGGTCTGGCCCTGCCTCTACCCCTGGCCACTGCACTGCCTCTTGCAACCTGCCCTGCTGATGCCCTTGACTCCCCCTCTGAAGACCTGTCCTCCTGAGTAAGCGTTGCACACCAGGTGGGGTCAGTCACCTCATCGTCCTGCTGCTCTTCCTCCGAATCCTCTGTGCGCTGCTCCCTGGGACTTACTGCCCTTACTACTACCTCACTGCAAGACAACTGTGTCTGATCGTCATCGTCCTCCTCACCCACAGAAAGTTGTTGAGACAGTTGGCGGAAGTCCCCAGCCTCTTCCCCCGGACCCCGGGAACTTTCGAATGGTTGGGCATCAGTGACGATAAACTCCTCTGGTGGGAGAGGAACCGCTGCTGCCCAATCTAAGCAGGGGCCCGAGAACAGTTCCTGGGAGTGTTCCCGCTCCTGAGCAGGTGTCATTGTAGTGGAGTGAGGAGGCTGGGAGGAAGGAGGAGCAGCAGACAGAGGATTCGGATTGGCAGCAGTGGACGGCGCAGAACTGCGGGTAGACGATAGGTTGCTCGAAGCACTTTCTGCCATCCAGGACAGGACCTGCTCACACTGCTCATTTTCTAATAACCGTCTCCCGCGTGGACCCATTAATTGGGCGATGAATGTGGGGACGCCAGAAACGTGCCTCTCTCCTAATCGCGCAGCAGACAGCTGCGACACACCTGGATCAGGAGCTTGGCCTGTGCCCACACCCTCACTTGGCCCTCCGCGTCCTCGGCCACGTCCACGTCCACGTCCTCTAGGCTTACCCCTACCCCTCAGCATGCTGTATTACCAGTGATTAGATTTCCCAGGCAGGAAATAAATTGGCGCAAGACTGCAGGCCAAATATAATTTTTGCCCTTTTTGGAAAACGAAAGGCCCCACTGCCTCTAGTGAATGAATTATCTAAGTTTAATAACTGTGCTGTGTCCCTGCTTATGTGTCACAGAACGTGAGGGTAGCAGAGTTATTAACTGTGGCAGAGCAGGTATTTTTTTTTCCCAATTAAGGAAAGCAAATGGCGAAGCCAGCAGTAAAGCGTAGCTGGGTGCGTATGATTTAGCAATGTTTTTCACGCAGCTCACACGTCTCCACAGGCGTAAGGACGGACACAGGCTGGACAAATAGATTTGTTTTCAGTTTTTTCCCACCAACAGGCAGCACTGCGTATATTCAATGAACCTGAGAAGTTTAATAACTGTGCTGTGTCCCTGCTTATGTGTCACAGAACGTGAGGGTAGCAGAGTTATTATAACTCTTGGAGAGCAGGTATTTTTTTTCCCAATTAAGGAAAGCAAATGGCGAACCCAGCAGTAAAGCGTAGCTGGCTGCGTATGATTTAGCAATGTTTTTCACGCAGCTCACACGTCTCCACAGGCGTAAGGACGGACACAGGCTGGACAAATAGATTTGTTTTCAGTTTTTTCCCACCAACAGGCAGCACTGCGTATATTCAATGAACCTGAGAAGTTTAATAACTGTGCTGTGTCCCTGCTTATGTGTCACAGAACGTGAGGGTAGCAGAGTTATTATAACTCTTGGAGAGCAGGTATTTTTTTTCCCAATTAAGGAAAGCAAATGGCGAACCCAGCAGTAAAGCGTAGCTGGCTGCGTATGATTTAGCAATGTTTTTCACGCAGCTCACACGTCTCCACAGGCGTAAGGACGGACACAGGCTGGACAAATAGATTTCTTTTCAGTTTTTTCCCACCAACAGGCAGCACTGCGTATATTCAATGAACCTGAGAAGTTTAATAACTGTGCTGTGTCCCTGCTTATGTGTCACAGAACGTGAGGGTAGCAGAGTTATTATAACTCTTGGAGAGCAGGTATTTTTTTTCCCAATTAAGGAAAGCAAATGGCGAACCCAGCAGTAAAGCGTAGCTGGCTGCGTATGATTTAGCAATGTTTTTCACGCAGCTCACACGTCTCCACAGGCGTAAGGACGGACACAGGCTGGACAAATAGATTTCTTTTCAGTTTTTTCCCACCAACAGGCAGCACTGCGTATATTCTATGAATAATAACTGTGTTGTGGCCCGGCCTATACAATTCTTTCCCTGCAGTATCAATGGAGGGTGGAATGCTCTGCAGAGGCGATTTTGAGAAGCCCAAAAAAAATGCAGCACAGCCAACAGCAGCCTGGACAGTACTGCACACGGATAAATATGGCCCTAGAAAGGACCGTTGAGGTTCTTGAAGGCTACACTCACTCCTAACACTCTCCCTGCCTATGCAGCACTTCTGTCCCTAATGCCAGGTGCAACGGTCTGCAGAGGCGATTTTGAGAAAAAAAAAAATCCCACTGCTAACAGCAGCCAACACACAGCTATCAGTGGCCCTAATAAGGACCTTTGGGGGGTCTTGAAGCCTACACTAACTACCAATTCTTTCCCTACAGCAGCTCCGGTATAAACAGCACTGTCCCTCATCTAACTCACACCGCATCTGAGGCGAGCCGCGGGAGGGGCCGACTTTTATATTAGGCGAACACCTGATCTCGCCAGCCACTCACAGCAGGGGGGTGGTATAGGGCTTAAACGTTGCAGGGGGAAGTTGTAATGCCTTCCCTGTCTTTCAATTGGCCAGAAAAGCGCGCTAACGTCTCAGGGAAGGAAGTGAAAGTAACCAGAACACCGCATGGTGTTCGTCACGAATAACGAACATCCCGAACACCCTAATATTCGCACGAATATCAAGCTCGGACGAACGCGTTCGCTCATCTCTAGTCTTCACCTTTTCTCTATAGAACAGCTGCAGACATAACTGTTCTGTTCCCATATTACATTAAAGGGGTTGTCCCGCGAAACAAAGTTGGGGTTATACACTTCTGTATGGCCATATTAATGCACTTTGTAATGTACATTGTGCATTAATTATGAGCCATACAGAAGTTATTCACTTACCTGTTCCGTTGCTAGCGTCCCCGTCTCCATGGTGCCGTCTAATTTTCAGCGTCTAATCGCCCGATTAGACGTGCTTGCGCAGTCCGGTCTTCTCCGTGTTGAATGGGGCTGCTCGTGCTGGAGAGCTGCTCCTCGTAGCTCCGCCCCGTCACGTGTGCCGATTCCAGCCAATCAGGAGGCTGGAATCGGCAATGGACCGCACAGAAGACCTGCGGTCCACCGAGGGTGAAGATCCCGGTGGCCATCTTCGCAAGGTAAGTAAGAAGTCACCGGAGCGCGGGGATTCGGGTAAGTACTATCCGGTTTTTTTTTTTCAACACATGCATCGGGTTTGTCTCGCGCCGAACGGGGGGGCTATTGAAAAAAAAAAAAAACCCGTTTCGGCGTGGGACAACCCATTTAATGTGTCCCTATTATATCTAATTTATTTTCAAGCGCCCTGTGCCCTCAATCTGTCCTCCACCCTTTGTGTGTTTTACAGCTCTCCTGTCCTGCTCATGTGCTGTTGTCCCCAGGCGCTGTGAAGGAGAAGCCATTCTATTCTGCAGACAGCTTCTCTCCTCATTGCACTCCCTGCCGGACCACCCCATGCACTTTCAGGTACTCAGTTCATTGGGTGTACAGTACTATATGTCACAACCTAATGCACTGAGCCCCTGTCAATGCATCAGATCTGGCAGGGAGCAATCCTAGTAAGGGAAGAAGCCATCTGCAGAATAGAACGGCTTCTCCTTCACAGCTACTGGGGATGATGGCACATGAGCAGGACAGGAGAGCAGTAAAACACAGGGCTGGTGGACAGATTGTGGGTTCCGGGCATTTGGAAATAAATTAGATATAAAAGGACACATTAATTGTAATATGGGAACAGAACAGTAGTGTCTGCAGCTGTTCTATAGAGACTAGGTGCAAACACACTGGGGGCATCTTCTACTGCTAGATGGATTAGTCATCTGCATTCTCACTTAGCTGCATAGCAGAAAAAGGGTTTTGAAAGAAAAATGTACAGAATAGACTAATAAAGTCTATTGAAAAAATGCTTAGAATCGCCTATTGTGTACATTAAAAAAGTGCAAGTACTCTTTAAGAGGTGGGTACAATTTGTTCTTTATTGTAGCGACTACTTTTGTAATAATCTCAGAAGACCCCTTTAATACATAATACTGCAATTTAATCCACAAATAATACCACTATACACTACTAAGTAATACTGGGTGGGTTTAATTTACTCCAGGTGTTTTAATCTTCCCGGGCCTCCAAGTAAATGAGGGCCCCAGGCAATTGCCCATTTTGCTGCCCCTTCAAACTGACCCTATCCATCTCTTGATATATATATAATTGAATGTTACAGCAACAAGATATTTAGATGCAGCAAAACCTGTAGACATTCTGTGCTAAGATGGTAAAGCAGAGATAAGGATGAAATGCGTATCCATCTTATTCTTATACATTACAATTTCTGTATCACTCTTTCTTCTTCACTCCAAGTTCTTCCAAACCTCTGCAAATATCCTTTTATCTCCTGTTCTCCATCTTGAATTTCTTCTCACACTTCGCTGCAGTATATATCTGTATATTTATAGTTACAAGTCATGGAGCAGGTAATACATTGTACTAGATAGGTTTTTGTTATTAAATACACTTTTTGTAAAAAAAGAAACCTTTTCTAGAAGGAGTTGGCAAATCGAGTGAAACTTTCTCTGTGTGATTGTAACATTGTTATAAGTGATTATAGTATCAGAGCAAAAGGACAATTTATTGAGGAACACTGATCCCTTGAAGGGAGGCTCTAGTACCCTGTTGTATCGCCTCTAGCTTGGATACAAGATGTGTTACGGGCAGGCATGGAGGCTCTAGTACCCTGTTGTATCGCCTCTAGCTTGGATACAAGATGTGATATAAGCAGGCATGGAGGCTCTAGTACCCTGTTGTACTGCCTCGAGCTTGGATACAAGATGTGATACAGGCGGGCATGGAGGCTCTAGTACCCTGTTGTACCGCCTCTAGCTTGGATACAAGATGTGATATAAGCAGGCATGGGGGCTCTAGAACCCTGTTGGGCCGCCTCTAGCTTGGATACAAGATGTGATACAGGCGGGCATGGAGGCTCTAGTACCCTGTTGTACCGCCTCTAGCTTGGATACAAGATGTGATATAAGCAGGCATGGGGGCTCTAGAACCCTGTTGAGCCACCTCTAGCTTGGATACAAGATGTGATACAGGCGGG
The DNA here is from genome assembly GCF_035609145.1 of Eleutherodactylus coqui. Classification (NCBI taxonomy): domain Eukaryota; kingdom Metazoa; phylum Chordata; class Amphibia; order Anura; family Eleutherodactylidae; genus Eleutherodactylus; species Eleutherodactylus coqui. The sequence goes on from NC_089849.1 coordinate 56,503,004, forward strand.
TATGGAGGCTCTAGTACCCTGTTGTACTGCCTCTAGCTTGGATACAAGATGTGATATGGGTGGGCATGGAGGCTCTAAAACCCTGTTGTACCGCCTCTAGCTTGGATACAGGATGTCATATGTGTGGGCATGGAGGCTCTAGTATCCTGTCAGACTGTTCCTAGCTTGGATGCAAAATGTTATATGGGCAGGCATGGAGGCTCTAGTACCCTATTGTACCACCTCTAGCTTGGATACAGGATGTGATATGGGTGGGCATGGAGGCTCTAGTATCCTGTTGTACCACCTCTAGCTTGGATACAGGATGTGATATGGGTGGGCATGGAGGCTCTAGTACCCTGTTGTACTGCCTCTAGCTTGGATACAAGATGTCATATGGGTGGGCATGGAGGCTCTTGTACCCTGTTGCACCACCTCTAGCTTGGATACAATATGTGATACAGGTGGGCATTGAGGCTCTAATACCCTGTTGTACTGCTTCTAGTTTGAATGCAAGATGTAATATGGGCGGGCATGGAGACATACAGGTTCTGTATGGTATCCTGTGGCATATTGGGATAAATTTGCTGTAACTGAGCCTCTAGATTGTGTAAACTCATAAATTGTAAACCCAGGTGATCCCATACATGTTCTATTTATGATAAATCTGGTGACTGGGCAGCCACGGAAGTGTGACAAAGTTGTGGGGACATTCCTGTGATCCCCTTGGAAGCCGCCATGAGAGGAACACACGTGGCTGCAGGATGTCCTGTACATATCGCTGAGCTGTCAATGTCTCTTGTACCACTACTAGGCAGGCCCAATATTTGTATGCAATAGCCCCCAGACCATCACACCAACATTGGGGGCAGTGTGCCCTTCCACAGAAAAGGCAGGATTGAGGTGTTTATGCCAAGGTGTCCAGACACGAAGAAAGCCATCATTGGTGCTGAAACACAAGTGAATGGGATTGAGTTGGTATACCATACACTGCTCACACACAATGTACAGGCTGATATACATTGAAGAGACTGCAATACTCAATCGAGTGGTGTTGGGAGTTAGACTCACTCTGATCTGATACTAATGACCTGTCCTAAGGATAGTTCATCAATATATCCATTCTGAAAAACCCCTCTAACATAGATACAAGCTTTGCATCACATCCATCCAAGCCTGTCAAGGAAACCGATCAACAGACACAGAAACAGAGTACACGGACAGGCTAAATGATGTGTAAACCATGTGGGGTTTCTGGGTTGTTAGACATGTGAGACAATACAACTGGTAGTGGTAGAAACAGAAGAGAGGCCTAAAAACTTTCCCTTGATCTGCCCTGACTAGACCTGCCAATATAGCAAAGCGTCCAGCCAAAAACGGACGACCCAGTGGCTGGAACCTAAATTGATTCACTATATGTCCCTAGGTGTAATATGGAGGTGAGGGAATATATGAGAATATGGCAGGAAGGAATAAACAAATAAACTAGCCAAGGTCAAAATTTAAATAGTCAGTACCAATGAGAAAAGCAGACAGTCATAGTCTGAAGTCCAAAGTCCATCAAAGGAAAACAGTAGAAGAAACACTCAAAAGCACAAAGGCGAAAACACCTAACAACTAATCAGGACCAATATACAAATGCATTACCGGCATCCTTTACAAGGAGGAGCTAGAATAAATACCCTAAGCAAGCCCTGATAGGCTGAATGAGATGATAGACTGCCTATAAGCTCAACACCAGAAAGGAGTTGTTTCTCGCTCGGCGTCCATTGATAAATGCCATTGTGCGTGTGCAGACAAGTGCATCACAGATACCGTGGCGCCCCACCAGGTCTGCATGTGCCCAATCCCCATTGGCACCAGCATTTCCTTGGGCACCTTGAGTGTCATGCCATGTGTGGTGCCCCTTTCAGCAGCAATGGATGATGCGTCTTGTGCACTACGCATCTCCCCAACCGCTAAGACCAACCCAGTCTGTGGACAATAGTGGTGCTGTTTCTGGAAGCAAGCAGCCACGTGTTTCTAGTCTTATACAAGCCCTATATACTGTCGACACTACGGCCCTCAAATGACTTGCCTACTCTTCGCTTCAGCAAGTAAATTAAACAGACAAATGAAATATTCCAGAAATCGAGTCAATTGCAGTTTTCTTTTCCTCGTTTGATGAATATACATTTGCTTCAAGCCACCCACAATCTCTAGTACACACAAGAACATAGAAGAATTCTCTCCAAACCTTCCAGGCAATGTGTTTAATCTTTACATTCCTCTTAAGGGATTTTGCTTTAACTGCAGAGGTGCATTACCCCAAGTGGTTTCAATCTATCAAATATGAATTGTTTACAGGAGAAAGGTTTCAGTGTTTCACTTTTTTTTAAGTAAAATAATAGTAAAAAAAAAACCCACATTGAAGGTTTTACAATTCTGCAGCGGTTCCATCCTGACATCAGCCACAGTAAACTCTCTTAATGGACTCTCAATTGCAAATCATTTTTTAAAATCTGCTCTGCAGTGTGTTTTACACAATATTTATGGCTCTGTCTTCCCATTACATAAGCAGTTATTTTAGCTTTTAAACAGCAGTTTACAGAGGCCACAAATTTCAGCACTCTAGCGCTATGATTAGCAAGACTGTATTTTTCTAGGTCATTACAGAAAGTAATGCAGACACAAATACATTTATTTTATCTGCCAACCCCCAAACTGTACCTTTATTTTCTTCCATCAACCTTGACTCATTTAAGTTTTTTTTTTTCAAGGTTTAGAAAATTTGTGTTGTGAATATAAAGCAGCACTTAGTGTTATTCTTTGATATTAACCACTGTACAACTGTATACAGAATAAATAAGACAGATACAAAAAATGATAGATAGATAGATAGATAGATAGATAGATAGATAGATAGCTATTATACATATATACTGTGTTTCCCTGATAATAAGCTCTACTCCGATTTTCGGGGGAGGCTTGAAATATAAGCCCTCCCCTGAAAATAAGCCCCAGCTAAACTACATTAAAAAAAACATCAATACTTGCCTGGCCTGCTCAGCGCTGAGCCAATCAGGGGCAGGTCTGACTCACACCCCCTTCACACCCACTGCAGGCCAGCCGCGCTGAACTCCGGCTGCCGGGACAAGGTGAGTATATATATATTTTTTTATTTTAACACATTTTTGTATGAATTGCAGGGAAGGGCTTATATATTTAAGCCCTTCCCGACAATTCATCCCGCGCACGCCGGCAGCCCATTGCTTTCAATGGAGCAGCTGTATTGCCGGCTCCATTGAATTCAATGGGCAAACATCGTTCTTCTCTGCCACAGCTGTTACAGCTGTGGCAGAGAAGAATGATTTGTCTTCTATATGTTCTCAATGGGGTCGGCGCTGCTGCCCCATTGAACGCATATAGAGAAGAGAACAGGAATCGCAGATCGCAGATAGGTGCGATCTGCGATTTCTGTTCTATAATTTATCGGACGAGCGCATAAAAAGCGCTCATGTGTCCGATACCATTGCAAAGCAATGGTTTTTAAAAAATCGCCGGACGCATGCGCAAATCGGGCAAAAAAACGCCCGTCTGACTGAGGCCTGAAGCTGAACCATCCCCTCATTTGTTGACTAATAATTGGTCACTTTGTAAGGCCCAATTTTTGAATGAATGAGCATTCAGAGGAATGTTTAAATCAGATTATTAACCTGTGTAAAAGAACCTTTGGATTTTACCACTGCTAGAAGCTGTAGTTGCAACATAGTCCAAGATAGAACCATTGGTAGGAATGAAATCTTGCATACATTCTTGGTTACTGAAGTGCCTCCCTGCAAGGACATATGAGATTTGTCTTTGTCAGGGAAAGGGTTAAGTGTCCAGTGTCTCACATGGGGCAAATACAGTTCTGTAATACTATATTCTTTGAATATTCAGGGTTCAACTCAACTCTAATCCTTAGTAAGCAGTTTGTCTCAAATAACCTGACTCATCATTAAACGGGGCCATGGTGTGCATAGAAGATAGTGGGCTCCACAGCAAAAGATTAAAGTAGCCCCTTACCATTATGGTGCTGATGTTTGTGTACATCCCTGTCAAGCCATCTCCATGACTCATGGCCAATTCCCCAACCCTTTGCTTGCTAATAATGTGGTTCCTCTTGAGATAAAAGTACCATGCATGAGAAGATTGACCAGAGCTGGTCCCTCTCTTACTAAGGTCCTCATAAGTCCTCCTTTATAGTATGCATGTTATGGATCTGGGCAGAAAACATTGGATAACATTTACCTACAACAGGCATTTCATAGACAAGTCCTACTGCAGTGCCCGCTAGAGCAAAATACGAAGAAGAAGTGAATTGCCTCTTAAAATAGTTGGTGCATCTCTGGCTGTCCATGAGACCGAGAGTAAAAGCTCGACATAGACTTGCGCATTAATTTATGCCAAGTTCTGTATAGAATAGAGTGAATTTGTCAAACCTTAACCCTTTCCAATCCAATTTGTATCCTGGTTTTCCTAGGGGGCTTACTCTTTTTCTGCCATTATACAACAGCGCTATCTGCTGGCTAAAGCCAGTACTACATGAGGTGACAGGCTGGATAGGCTCCAACAGCAGAGAGGCTGGCAATATACAGTAAGAGAACCCCGACGGACGTCTTCCAACATCAGAGCTGTACAGCCTTAAATCATAATGTCTTCAGAGGTCAGACAGTGGATTGGAAAGGGTTAAGTTACCACACCCTCAACTAAGCCCACCCACTTTAGAAAAGTAGCAATGGTGGCAAAAAAAAGGGCAAAAAGTCACATTTTTTTGTAAGCATGACTTAAACAAAAATGTGCGACTTTTTTTCACACCCCAATTGTTGCACGAGTGCCTTCAAATATTTCCCCTATTGTATAGTAACTTTAACTAGTAAGTGTTTGCGCCTCTTTTGGTTGTTGTTCTTTACAGTCACATGGCCTCTTGCAAGATGAGCAGTTCTTTTTGCTAGATGATTATGGTCTACAATGTATTCAGCTAGAAAGGTTCAGAAGTTAATAGGCTTGCAAATCATTACATTATAGCAATACTGTCCACATGGTTTAGCACATGCATAGAACACTAAATGACCAGATTGCATTATAGTGTTTTATAGTGTCCATGTATTCCAGTAATCTCATTTTCTTTCGGGTAATCTTACCTGGCATTGAGTGAGGAGCCCAGATAAATCTAAGACAGGTGCAGCATAGAGAAGCGACGGTGGCACAGAACGGAATCAAATACTTCCCATAAATACACAGCTGCTAATTTAATTACAAGTGCAATTCTACCGACACGGTAAAGAAGTAGATTACTCTTCAGTATTGTGGCAATAATAAAGTCACTTACAATAAATGTTTGTTTTACTAGGAAAATGCATTGGAAGATAGAAGTAGCCTCTAACGATATACATTATATTAGATGATGTGTCCATAAATGTTAATGGCATTTTTTGGGGTTTCATTATAAAAAGATGATGTAAATAAAGCAAAACTTACAGCCCTCTAAACCCAAGGTTCTCATCCTGCGTACGTGTGTACCCCAAGAGGTGCGTGCCACGGCTTTGTTGGGTACTGTGCAATAGAGTATATGATCAGAGTTTAAAAGGGGTTGTCCCATGAAAAAAACATATTCCCTATTCGTAGGATCCCAAGTATCCCAAAATTAATGGAATAGTGGGAATGTAATACTTAGAGATGAGCGAGCGTACTCTCTAAGGGCAAATACTCGAGCGAGTAGTGCCTTATGCGAGTACCTGCCCGCTCGTCTCAAAAGATTCGGGTGCCGTCGGGGGGCGGGGAGCGGCGGGGGAGAGCAGGGAGGAACGGGGGGGAGATCTCTCTCTCTCTCCCGCCGCACCCCTCTGCTCACTCTCGCAACTCAACGCTCACCTCCGCCAGCACCCGAATCTTTTGAGACGAGTGGGCAGGTACTCACATAAGGCAATACTCGCTCGAGTAGTTTGCCTTAGCGAGTACGCTCGCTCATCTCTAGTAGTACTATTTATTTATTTCAAGTGGGATTGCTGGAGATAGCCAAGTGCCTGATCTATCAGTATGTGATCAGTATCTGATCCTGTCAGCGTATCCATCAAAGTAAAAAAAGGTTCCTACTGTGTTCCCATTCTGTAGTCACCCATCCCTTTATTAGTCAGTGTAGCGTAGTATAAGTGTATCTGTCACTGTAAAAAAAAAAACACAAAAAACAAAAGTTCCCACTGTATTTCCAACCCCGTCCCATGGTCACCAACCCCATAAAAAAAATTTTTGTGCCTTGTTGGTTACATAATAAATTTATATATCCATAGTATGGCCAGCAGGAGTTTGCTGCAGAGGCTGCTTACGCAATAATTGTGTCTGAGTCAGACTCAGCTGGTGAGGATAGCCCAACTTTTCTGCATTATCTTCTTCATCATCAAGTAATTTTGAACCCTTTGTACCCCTGAGAAGCCATCCAAGGACTACTACTTCAGGGGACCTGAATCCTCTGATGCTCAGTGGATTACCCCAGACTCTTGATCTCTGACTTTACTGATAAATCTGGGATACAGTTTGATACAGCAGGGCTCAGAGGGGTGGACTTTTTAAAGTTTTTTTCCAAACAATTTAATTGCCCTCATTGTTACCCAAACTAATTTATATGGCCAGAATTTCGAATGGTACATTTCAAAGGAGATTCTATCAGTTCTTGCCCAGTAAGAGGGAACGGTATGGAGTGAAGATGTACGAGCTGTTTGAGAGTACTTTAGGGTACACCCATAGGGTCAGGATTTATAAAGGGAAGGTCACCAGAACTAAGCCCTCAGAATCCCATCCCCTCTTTCCTGGGAATTACAGGAAAAATTGTATGGGAATTGATGCACCTGCTTCTGGACCGGGGTTACCACCTCTACCTGGATCATTTTTTTGCCAAAATATTCCCCTATTCCAGAGCCTTGCTTCCAGAAGAACAGTGGCATGTGGCACTGTTAGAAAAAAAACTTTAGAGACCACTTAAGTAGCTGCTTGGGCAAATTTTCAGAAATGGTGAGAGTGGGCACTAAGCAGTGACAAAGTATTGTGTGTCTAGTAGAAGGACAAGATGGATGTCCTAATGTTGAGCACCATACACGGCCATAGCATTACTTTCTGCCCAGTATGAGGTACCAGCACAGAGACCCCCAAGCCAAACTGCGTCTTTGATTATAATAGGTACATAGTAGGGGTTGACTTGTCAGAACAAGTACTCAGGCCGTACAATGCCATGCAGAAAGCAAGGGTGTAGTATAAAAAATAGGGACACCTTTCTTGACTTCCAGGAGGAGGTAATCATGGACCTAATATTTGGGGACCAGGAAGTGGGGGAGCCCAGTACTTCTGGAAGCGAGGCAACACGTATTGTACCAGGGCAACACTTTCCTAGTGAAATTCTCTCCATTGGCAAAAAGGGAAGGACACGAAAAAGGTGCAGAGTTTGTTTCAGACGGGGGATAAGCAAGGTCACACAATATCATTGTGAAACGTACCCATACAAAACCCGCCTGTGCAGAAAAGATTGTTTCAAAATATACCACCCGCCCCCAGAGGTTTAAATTCATTACTGCGTTAAACCACCGTTTCATGATTTACCTTGATGTACTTCACACAGCTTGTACATAAAGCCACATGCCACTCCTTCCCTTCTGAGCCTGGCTACGTGTCCAACCAGCAGTTATGTCCACATATGGGGCATTTCTGAAAACACCAGCATCCAGGTAATAACTTCTGTTTTATTTCCCTGCTAACCTCCGCTGTTACATAGAACATAGTTTTAAAATTAAAATCTGCCAATAATTGTGTTCTAATTTCTGATGCACTTTAATTCCTGTGAAACATCTAAAGGGTTAATAAACTTCCTAAATGCCAATTTGAATACTTTGTCGGATGCAATTTTTAAAATGGGGTGATTCATGGTTTTTTTTTTATGTATAGACTCTTAAAATCCGTGTCAGAACTGAATTAGTCCTTAAAAAAAAATCAGCTTTTGAAATTTTCTAGTAAATGTGAAAAATTGCTGCTAAGCAGCTATATACTTTATAGAGTCTTAAAACATAAAATCACGCTTAAAATTGATTGCAATATAAAGTAGGCCTCTGGTAAATGGTAATTATTAACTATTTTGTGATGTTTGACTGTCTCACAAGGAATGAGACAAAATTTAAAAATTGCGAATTTTCCCAAATTTTCAATAAATTTTCATTTTTTTTAAATATGAATAAAGACAAATTGTATGGATGAAAATGTACCACCAACATGAAGTACGATATGTCCTGAATCATCAATCCCAGAATCGCGTTGATAAGGAAAAGCATTCAAAAGTTATCACTACATAAAGTGACAGATGTTAGGTTTGGAGAATGTCCTTAAGGGGTTCAGGTTTTAGGTTAGTTTCACACAAGCAGATAACGGGTCAATTGTTGGTCTGTAATACGGACCTGTGTCCCAGCCTACTGTCCCGAATTCTGAGTTTGGGTCAGTAGATCTGTGATCGGGCCAGGACACTAGTTGGTAGTATGGATTTATAAATGGGTCCTTAACATTAGACTTAGGCCTCATATCATAATTGAATTGTGGAATCCGCGTGGGTCTCCCACACGGATGATCCGCAGTTCAATATGCCAATAGACTATCATTGGGCATCCGCAGGGCATCCTGCATGCGAACTGCACGCGCGGAGAAAAACGCACCGTGCTCCCTTTTTCTGCGGATCCCGCAGGGACAGCTTCTATTGCAGTCAATGGAGGCCGTCTGGTCCGCGGCACACACACAGCTGACACTGCGGACATGTTGCGGGTCCACGGGAAAGCAGGAAATTTAAAGAAAGAAAGAAAGGCATGGCACATGTGCACGGCACGCTCGCTGGCCTGCCAAGTGCTTCCGCTGTGCAGAAGAAAGAATATCCGGCCGTGACGGAGGAGACCTGCGCCATGTCCGAACAGGTGAGTAAATGTATTTTTTGCCTCATGCCTGCGAGTACGGCAGGAATCCGCTGCGGGAGTCTGCACATGAGGCCTTAGGCTGGATTTACATAAGCGTATGCATATTTGCACGCGCATTATTGTGCATCGAGTGTTGCATAATTGTGTGTACATCTGTGTTTTTTACTGTACTTTTTGCACATGCAAGTTGTGCGCAATTGCACAAAAAGTGCAGCTTCCAGGTGTTAGCCAGAAGTCAGTAGGGCAATATTCAACATGCTACCCACACTGTGTATCTTTGCTGGCTTTTTTTATTTGACATTTGTTTTATGGGTCAGTGTATTTTTTTGTTTTTGCAATTGCAACAGGCTATTGGTTTAGTGTTTTTTTTTCTAGAGCTTGCCTACTCTTCTCCAAAGGACATGAAACGTAACTGCAGCTTAGAACTGTGTGAATAAAAAGATGTCACCCATGCAGTTCAAGCACACAGGACCACATAAGCCAGTGATTGGTTGCAGTGATAACATGAAGAATGGCACATAACCACTGCAGGAGCTTCCAGGACTGGAGCAGTGGGGCATTTAGAAGGTGGGTAATGTATTTTTCAATGTTTTCCAAGTTTTAAAATCTCTTTAAGCTCATTATACACAGCAAGATTTTCTGATGAGGATACCAACAATCACATCCTGTAGAGGTTGCAAATGACGTTTTTTGATTAGTGATGATCGAACTTTTGCAAAAAGTTCGGATTGGTCCAAATTGGTTCGAAACAAACTGTAAATTCACCAAAACGCCTTAAAACTGATGTATAGCACTAAGAGCCATAAAAGTCCTGTATTATATTCTCAGAGTGTTATATAGGGCTTTCATAGCGCTTAGTCTTACACACCAGTGTTCAGGACTTGTGTTGAGCTAACTGAAGCAGTAGACCCATGTTTGGGGTAGAACTTTGCTCTGTTCGGGCATTGAGCAGCGCTTGACTCAAACCAGGGTTCTACTGGTTCAGTTTGCTCTACACTACTTCTGATGACCATTAGCGTCCAACAACAATAACAAACAAGGGTGTGGGAAATTTACCCAAGTATCCTGTAAGGCCGCCTGCAGACGAGCGGGTCGGATCCGGCAGCGAGAATTCTCGCCGCGGGACCTGACCCGAGAGCCTGCAGAGACGAGCGCGTACTCACCCGCGCCTGGCGGCCCCGGCTCTTTCATGTGCCGGCTGCCGCGCAGCCGGCGCATGCGCAGACCGGAGCCGGCGGCCGGGTGAGTGCGTGCCCCGCACAAAAATAGGACATGCCGCGGTTTTCTTGCCGCGCGAGATTTCGCGCGGCCAAACCGCGGCCGTCTGCATAGGAGTGCGTATTGTAATGCACTCCTATGCAAACTTTCAGTGGCGGAAATCCCATGGGAAATACCGCCGCGGGATTTCCGCCCGTGTGCAGGCGGCCTGATGCTTGAGCGAGCATGGGTCTTTTCGAGTAACTGCTTACTCGTCTGAGCAACATGTGGGGGGGAAGGGACAGGGGGAGAGGGAGATCTCTCTCCCTCTTCCCCCCGCCCCGCACATGGTGCTCGGACGAGTAATCAGTTACTCAAAAAGACCGATACTCGCTCGAGCAACAGCCTTAAACGAGCCTGCTCGCTCATCTCTAGTGCCCATCATTTCTATGTTTGCTACAGGCTCCGTCCTTGCTGTTAAGGCTCCTTCACATTCATGTTAGGGATTTTTGTTTGAATGCCATCTGTTCTGTTTTTGAAGCAGAAAAATTGATTTTCTTACAGAACAAATGGCGCAGTCGGCAGTGCGATTTGTTCTGTAAAAAAAAATAAAAACGGAACCCTAACAGAACAGAATCAATTTGAAAGCATTCTATTTGTTTTTGTTTTTTTTTTGCTTTTTTAAACCAATTGAAATCAACGGGGAAACAAAAATCTGTTTGAATTCCGTTTTTCTGCTTCAAAAACAGAACAGTCCGACTGAATTCAAACGGAAATCCCTAATGCAGATGTGAACGAGCCCTTAGCAGAGTAAACCTCTTGTCAATCAGTTTCTTGACTTTATAGCTCTAAATTCACTTTCAAAATTACCACCAAGAGCTGTTACATATTTATAATTATGTAAAATAGTTTCATTCAACTGTGCCCTCTAAATTATTCATTATTAATTATATATATCGCAGATTTCAACTGAAAGAGTAGACTAAAAGAAAGCCATAATTGAGATATCTGAAAACGTCGTCTATATACAGAAGTGTTTTTGTGTGTCCCACTTTGCAGTCCCTGTATCCTTCCTCCCCGTGAATATCTATCATTTCGGTGCGGATATTGATAACAGTACACCTAATGCAGTCTCCACTTTCTGTACATTTACTTTCTAAGACACTTTATTTCCCCATACAATAAACACATCACGGACAGGACTGACAGACGCTGCCATCCATCATTATTACCTGAACACAACATACACTGTAAGGTATACCCGCACTTGCTGTGACAGATTACAAGGAAAATAGATCTTTCCACGGTAAACACCCACACACTGAAGTGAGTCATTTCTTGAGAAAATGATAGGGTGCTCTTAATATTTTCTATATTCTGATTTTGATGTGACTGTGATGTTTTCAGTGCTGGATAAAAGTATGGATGCAAACTATACTTTTTAAGTAGAAGTTCAGAAGTGGTTTAACCAACTATGGGTAGTTTTAAGGCTGTGTTCTGTGGTTGTGCCATGCTACAAAGTTAGCCCCTATCCACAGTGGGGAAGAACTTTATGATCGGTGGGGACCCTCATGATCCCAAGAATGGGGGATCCCATTGGTTCCAAAATTAATGGAGCGGAGGTCATGCGGGTGTGCTTCTGCTCGATTCATTTCAATGACAGCGCTGAAGATTGAACTTGATGATCTCTTGAGCTGTCATTGAAGTGAATGAAGCAGGAGCACACTTGTACAACTTTTGCTTCATTTACTCAGGGATCAATCAGACCCCAGCGGTCGGACCCCACCAATCATAAAGTTATCTCCTATCCTGTGGAGAAGGGATATCTTCATAACTTGGCACATCCCCTTTAAGGTCATTTAAGGGTAAGGGTTCTTCTTTACTTCAAAACAGTTGGAATCTCAAAAGAATCTTTATAGACCCCATTATAAGTTAATGAGGTTGTAGCAGGATCACAAGTTATCCCCAGGATTCCACAGGATAGGGGATAACTTGATGATCAATGGGTATCTCCTTGCTAAGATCCCAACCAAACCAGAGAATGGGGGTCCCCTGCTTTCCATTGTGGGGTCCCTTCTACCCACCCAGTAATGTCAGAACGAATGGAGCACTGGATGAGCATGTGTAGTCAGTGCTCCATTCATTTCAATGGGGCTCCCGGAAATACCTGAGTACTTGCTGCTCAGTGATCTCCACAGTTCCTTTGAAAGTAAACCAGCGCTCCATTCAGTCTCCTCTTCACTGGAGGGGTGCAGTAAGCCTGCAGTGAGAAGAAGGGAAGTGGGATTCCTGTTCTTGGCATTGGTGGGGATCTCAACGGTGAGAGCCCCACGATCAGCAAGTCATTCACTATCCTGTGGATAGGGGCTAATTTGTGATCCTAGTACAAGCCCTCTAATGGGCTCCTTTAGGCACCTTAATGCAAATATGAACACAGCTGTATCTGTCACAACATGGGTAGCTGCTGAGACCACAGGAATTAGTTGTAATATGTGGCTAAGATATTCCTGTAGCACCACCACAGGGAAAATGAAGATTGCATGCTTTCATTAAAAGCAATGGGCTCTGCTTTGAGATGCTAGAGAAGGAAAGAGTCTTTGTTGTTCACACTCTCTTCTCTGACTAACAGACGAGGGCTGTAAAGAATCTGATGAAAGATCTTTTTGTTAGTGATAGGTTTTTTTCAGCATTATGAAGATTTCATAATAGATCACTTTAGACTGAACGAGCAGGACTACAGCAAAATATAATAAACCCATTTTATAGGAATCTATGACTCTAATTTCCTTACTTGAAGCCTACAGTGCCTCGGTGAATAGTAGCATAGTTTGTAAGACTGAAAGAACTAATATGTCCATCCTGTTATCCTGCAAAGTTGATCCAAAAGAAAGCTAAAAACCCCAATGAGGTAGAAACTAATTTTCTTCATTCCAGGTAAAAAGTCCTTCCTGACTAAAATTTGACAATCAGAATAATCCCCCAATCACTGACCCTTCTTAAGTAATCAGTGATTATAACATATAATCTTGTATCACTCCAGAAAGGCGTCCAGGCCCCTCTTGAACTCTTTTAGTGAGTTTGCCATCACCACGTCCTCAGGGCTCTTTAACACAAGCGTATATTGGCCGCCGTTTTCATGGCCGGATGATATATGCTACCATCTGAGGCATAAAAACTCATGAATGGGTGTAGAAATCTAACGTTTGTGCACTCGTTCAGACGGCATGGGCCCCGGCGCATATACGCCAAGGCCACCATGCCGTTGCCCCTTCCCCTTTCCTCCCCCTCGATGGCTCTCTTCCTCTCTGGCTGTTTGCAATTGGAGGGGGTGGGGGCAGAGCTAAGCTCCCACCCCTTGTCCGCAGCCAGCAATGGGAGGAAGCGGGATGGGATGGAGCTTAGCTTCCCCCCCCCCCCCCCCCGTCCCGCCCCCTACCATTGCAATCAGTTGGAGGGGAGGAGAGAAGAGGGAAGAAATTTAGCAGTCACACTGCTAAACTCCCTCCCACCTCTCTTCTTCGGCCACTGTCATTGGCTCCCATAGGAGCCCATGCAGCGGCCGACGTATTCTGGCCCAAAAGATAGTTCCAGGACTATCTTTTGGGCCCGACATAAAAGCGCCTGGCGCTATATTGGCCTGACCAGGCGCTTTTATGTCGCAGGAATACTGCCATGTGAACTGATGCATTGGAGTCCATATATCAGCCTACCGTGAAAACGGCGTGCCGATATACGCTCATGTGAAAGAGCCCTCAGGCAGAGAGCTCCATAGTCTCACTGCTCTTACAGTAAAGAACCTCCTTCTATGTCAGCGTAGAAACCTTCTTTCCTCTAGACGTAGAGGGCGCCCCCTTGTCACAGTCACAGTCCTGATATAAATAGATGATGGGAGAGATCTCTGTATTGTCCCCTGATGAAAAAAAATGCTGCAAAGTCAGAATGTTTTCAAACACAGATGTGTAAATACCGGTAGTTTGTTTTCGACAATTAACAGAATACAAAGTAAATGAAGAAAAGAGCGATGAAAATCAAATCAATATTTGGCGTGACCACTCTGTCTTCAAATCAGCATTAATTCTTCTTGCATACGGTCTTTGAAAGAAATCGGCAGGAAGGTTGTTCCAAACATCTTGGAGAACTACAGATCTTCGATGGATGTCGGCTTGCTCTAATTCTTCTTTCTCTTCATGTAATCCCAGACAGACTGAATGATGATGTTGAGATCAGGGCTCCGCGGGGGCCGTATCATCACTTCCAGGACTCCTTGTTCTTCCATACACTGAAGATACAGATGTAGCAGCTCTAACCTATGTTGCATTAGCGCGCTACTCTGCTAATAATTCACACTGAGCCGCAATTCGCCATGGCTGCTAATTGCGTAGCAGCACCGCCATTCACTTTAATTTTTAATTGCACTTTAATTGCCACCATAAACTATTAACACTTCTATTTTAAAGTATTCTTACTCTGCAGCATGTTCTCCATACCTACCTAAAGGGTTTGCACAGTCCTGTATAATATAACCCCTCTGGTTTAATCTCTGGGTATTGTAGTCAGTCCATTGCATTTATTAATTTAGTTGCTCACCCTTGAATCCACTCAAGTCCTGATATGTCTTTATTGTGCGCTGGTGGTGAAAACTGTATACAATATTCCATGTGTGGTCTGACCAGTGAATGGAGTTGAATTTCCTGCAGTCTTGACTTGAATAAAGTGTTTTTATTCACAGAGCAGGGCTACAAGAGGTATGGTTATCTCCCCCAACTCAGGTAATCTATTTTTGCACACCCTCTGCTACTGCCTCATCTCATTCACTTCATATATATCTATAAATGTAGATATCATCTGCAGAAAAAAATTGAGTAACTTTGTAAACACTTTATACCGCTTATCGCATACTGATCCTGAGCTATAGCCTGTATTATGGTTCAGAGCTGCATTTTATTAGTTGCCTTTGGAAAAAGTCAGCAACCTTGTGATCACACAGATACACACAGCTTAGCTAAGCTACTATATGCAATGGGATATGCAGCTTTGCAGTAGTAGATGGGGTATTCTGTTCTGAAACCTGCTGAATTGAGAATGCAGCTCTAGACTAGAATATAAACTTTTCTAAATACAAAGAAGTAGGAACTAATAAAACGTAGGTGCATACTAGAAGAACAGGGTGCAATGTATGTGTTATTATCCAGGGATGAGTGAATAGTGGAATAATAGGTTCGAGTCAGAATGGAGTTATTTCACCGAAATCATCGTGAATCGGGACAGACGATTCCGACTCCCATTAAAGTAAATGGGGCTAACAATTGGTTTCATTTTTGCCCTCCAGAAGGTTTCCAATGCAGCCAAAGACCCCACCCCCGTCATCAAAAAATAGAATGGGAATACGTCTAAACATCTGGGGGAAAAGGGAGCAAAATGGTGTAGGGGTCAATTGTAGCATATGCATCTCAATGAAAACAAAAGAAGGCCCACAAAATTTTGCCAAGAAAGACAGCAGGGGTGGTGTTTGTTTGAAAAGCAATGTCATAAACTTTGCAAGTGCAAATTCTGCCAAGTGAACACAACACTCAAGCACAGACCTTCTCCAAGGAACAGCTGTAGCTGCAGATATGCTGCTCGTTTTAAAAGCAATGTCATACATTTTACAAGGACAACTTCTGCTGGGTGAACACAAAACTGAGCAACTAGAGTTATGAGAATGACTGAACAGAGAAAAGTGGAGTGTATGTGATACATGTAAAACAAGTAACGGGGTCACCCTGATAACGGTCTGACAGATAACGGAGATTGCAGATATTCAAAGAGAAAAGTGACTTCTGGATACAAACTTGTTGAGGGAAGAATTAAGGAGAAGGAGTGTTTGCATTGTTATGCTTAAGACTGTTTAATGCCGTGTAATGAAAAAAATGTGCATTTGACTGTTCAAGTAAAAAAAAAACGTGTACCTCCAGTTTGAAACTATTGCCTTGATTGGGGACTTTGTTATTTACTTCATTCACTACAAAGGGGCACTGGCGTCACGAAGACAAACAGGTAATAACTTGATCCAGCACTTTTATAATACAAGGTTCTGCATGCAGCTGGGCTGACTGTGATTTGGGTGTTTTGAGGCAGAAGATGGTAGAAGCATCCGTGACAAAGTAAGAGTTTACTCTGTCATCTTGCTCTGCCCAAACAACTGACTCTGTCAGCTATAGTTTATAGGGGGTCAGGGGCCTACCTGTGGCTCGGATTTCAAAGTCCCCCAAAGGCTACCTGGCGTCCATGGCATCCTTAAAAACGGTCTCTCAGTCACTTTCTTGTCTCCCACCATAGGTAACCAGTTCTCCTTCCAGTTCCCTGGCTTGGTCTCATCACCACAAAAAGCAACAGAGACCACATCCAAAATTAATTTTAACTGACTATATTGTGATGTAAGTATTGCTTGATTTCTCCCTGGACGCTGGGTGGCACTTAATCTGCCTGGTGGAGGCTGGCTTTATGTAAGCAAAGTAAGGTCTGATGTGCTCTGTTAGATATTAATAAGAGACAAATAAGTATCTTGGTTCTCAAGAAGGAGCACATACTTGGAAGAGGCATTAACAGACACTGGTAGTGGTAACTTTCCCCTTAAAAGCCCGACGACATTTGGGTGCAACTAATAGTCTTCAGACTAGTCTTTAGAGTGTAAACACATGGGGCTCACTTCATCTATTCTTTGTGAGGAAAGTCCAATTACTAGCCACTGATACAATTTTACTTCCCCTTCAAGACTATACTCAGCAATTAGGGGTCTCTTCACCACAACAGGCGTCTTACTACCCTTTTGTCATTATGACCTGCTGCAAATGGGATGCATAGCCAGACACCAGCAAACTGCAACTGTAACATACAGTGGGCAATGTGAGAGAAATACTCTACATACTGTAACAAGACATGCATACAGAGCCTTATACACAGGCCAATGATTGGGTTTACAATCACATTTACAAACATTCATTTTCCAGTGTTAAGGTACAGAGCCATTGAACGACAAGTGATAAAATGCTCTTTTGTCGCTCATCTCATACTTTTGGCAGGTGCAAATATGGTCATTTATTGGTGGCACATCTCGTATGAATAGGAGGTGCTTCTCCATCAATAGTGTAAACTGGTTCTTATGAACGATTGCCAGAATGATTGTTCATATGAACTGTGATAATTGCAGCATGGAAATGTAGAATAAATAAGTGTTGCCTGACTTACTATATCATCAATCATTGCTCATTGCTGGCAATAATCTGCCTGTGTAAAAAGATCCTTACTATCATGCCTTAGGAAGGCTCCATCTGTACAATAGAGCTGTCACAAAACATTTTGCCCTCTGTCCAAGTCTACACAGTAAAGCTGACAAATGTTATGCAGAAAAAAGGAAATGTCTCCTTTAGAGATGAGCGAGCATGCTCGGTAAAGGCAGATACTCGAGCGAGCATCGCTCTTCTCCAGCAACTGCATACTCATCTGAGCAAATAAAGGATGTAACACATTTCGGGGCTCAACATAGCCCGTTTCTCAAGCACAAAATCTAGTAGTTCTTATGTTTCTATGAACCACTAGAATTTGTGCTTGAGAAAGGAGCCATGATGAACCCCGAAACATGCTGCATCCTATACATCTGATGTTCTACCTCATTTTATTTTTTTGTTTGTTTTTTGTTGTAGGGGGATAAATAAAAATACACCTTTGAGGAACATTCTTCTTTAGATTGTTCGAGTTCATCCACGTCAACCACAAAATCTTTACAAGCACAGAGATTTCTCCTTTTTGCCACATCCTATTCCTATGGTCCTTTTACCCACCCCCTTTTAGGCGAAGGGTTTTCGAAGTCTCTAGCAACACTCCATTTACTGGAGGTCCTATGGGTTGTAAGGTACTCAGAAATACTACAGTGGATAGGGATTCTGGTACTAGCGGATAAGGACCCCTACCAGGGTCTTCCCCACGGGTGCCAGGTAAGTTCTCTTCTTTTCAGTCACGTGCTCACAATCACTTGCACGCTTCCCCACCCATTCCACTATAGAGGCTGTCCCAAACCATGTACTACCTGTTCAGACCTGTCAGCATCACCGATGAACAGAGACAGAGGACGAGGACAGTCAGAAAGACTTGCAACACCCAGGAGTTTCTAGTTACTAGGCATGTGACAGACACGAAGATTAAGCCTAGCATCTCTCCCTTGATCTAGCCCTGACTGGACCTGCTAAAAAGCAGAGCACCCGCCCCTCAAAGGGCAACCCCACGGCTGTAACTTATATGGATTTCCTAACCATCCCTACGTGTAATATGGAAGTCAGAGAATCAAAGAGGACAAGGTAATTGGATAGCCCAAAGAAAGAGTACAAGAGCACAATAGTATTAATCCAAGAGTGAAAAGACAAATAAAGTCCAAAATATATAATACGTAACAAAAGAGCACAAACATAGCACTCAGAAGGCCAAGGCAGAAATACCTAACCACTAGAGGTGACCAGAATACAAGTGTACAGAGGAGCTG
Source organism: Eleutherodactylus coqui (assembly GCF_035609145.1). NCBI lineage: Eukaryota > Metazoa > Chordata > Amphibia > Anura > Eleutherodactylidae > Eleutherodactylus > Eleutherodactylus coqui. Next base: position 56,521,655 of record NC_089849.1, read on the forward strand.
GAATAAATAAGCAAGCCACTAATAGACTGACTGAGATGATAGACAACCCAGAAGGGAGATGTTTATCCCTCAGCATCCAGCACCAAATGGCACTATGTATCTGCTGGTGGGCGTATCACATGATCTGGCACTGATGTTGTGACGTCACACCAGACCTGCGCAGACGCCTCAACCTTATGCGCCAATACATTTCTTTAGTATCTTATTCTAAATCTATTTCCCTTACACAAATTGTGGACCTTTAATATGCACATCCCTACCTATTTTCCTACCCCTACCCCAATATGCAGTACAAATACAGAAATTCTTACAACTTTTTAGGTCAAAAGTAAAATGTGAATCCAAGAAGGAAAAACTCCATAGAAGCATTTACGGAGTTTGTTGATAAAAGCTTTCTTGGCATCAGTCCATTAACAACTGGTCTTTCTAGCTCTGCTCCATAATAATCCAATGATGGAGGGAGCAGTTATAAGCCATTGTGTACCTCAACATTTCATATTAAATTGTGCAGCGCAGTCTTCTGATTGGCTGAGGCTCAAATCCTTATTTCAGTGGCTGGCAAAGGAATAAGGATTTTCAACAGACTTCTAATGGAAAATGCTATTTATCTTCCCAATAAATGCCACAGCTGTGCTAAACGGACCTATTGTAAGAATCTCAACAAGCTAAAAATAATTTTGTTTGGTGTAGGCAGCAGTTGTGAAGTAAAGAGCTAAGGAAACAAGAAAGCCTGGAAGCACTTTCAAGGGAGGGATGAGCTCGACCACTAAGCTATACGGTAAAGCAATGCTTTCTAAGCCAAGACTGAGCATGACCAAGAGATAAAATACCAGCAAACATAAGCACATAAACCGCCTGGTAATCAATGCATGGGATTTTTTATTTTTGGAATTCTTCTATTTCTATTGTTTTGTACACAATAACAATTTATTGGATTCACAATGCAGGTAAAAGTTATCATCATAAAATAGCTAGAATGGAACTCGGATGCTTATATGATTCCTGCTGCTGATGGCCTTTTCCTTGTTGCTGGGTTTCTGCGGTGATATGTTAGCTCTACCCCTCATCTTTTAAAGGAACAGGAAGAATTTTCAAAAATTGGTGGCAGAAAAAGACCCCCTAGTCCATCTTGTCTATTATTTCCTTGTTATTTTTCTATTAGATATATGCTGATCCCGGACTTGCTTCAATTCATTTATTGTTAACTTCCTAATCACATTTGTTGAAAGCTTGTTCCAAGCATTTACTACTATTTCAGAAAATATTATTCTCTGATGTTGCTTCTAAATTCCCCCACCCTCCCCCAACTAACCTCATATTGTGTGTCCTTGTTCTAGTGCTCGGCATCCTTATAAAAACTAATATGAAGGTTCTCATCATGTGCCTTCTATCCCTTCTCTCCTCCTGTGACATATATAAAAGTTTCCATCATGTCTTCCTCTCTTCCTTCTTTCCTCCTCTAACATATATAGTGGTTTACATCAAGTCCCTCCTCTCCCTTCTCTCCTCTTGTAACATATATAAAGGTTTCTATCATGCCCCGCTCTCCTTTCTCTCCTCCTGTATTATATATAAAGGTTTCCATCATGTCCATCCTCTTCCTTCTCTCCTCCTGTAACATATATAAAGGTTTCCATTATTTCCCCCTCTTCCTTCTGTCCTCCTGTAATATATATAAAGGTTTCCATCATGTCCCCCTCTTCCTTCTGTCCTCCTGTAACATATATAAAGGTTTCCATCATGTCCCTCCTCTTCCTTCCTCTCCCCCTGTAACATATATAAAGGTTTCCATCATGTCCCTCCTCTCCCTTCTCTCCTCCTGTAACATATATAAAGGTTTCCATCATGTCCCTCCTCTCCCTTCTCTCCTCCTGTAACATATATAAAGGTTTCCATCATTTCCCCCTCTTCCTTCTGTCCTCCTGTAATATATATAAAGGTTTCCATCATGTCCCCCCTCTCCTTTCTCTCCTCCTATAACATATATGAAGGTTTCCATCATGTCTCCCCTCTCCCTTTTTCTCCTGTATTATATATAAAGGTTTCCGTTATATTCCCCTCCCCCTTTTCTCCCCCTGTAACATATATAAAGGTTTCCATCATGTCCTCCTCTCCTCCTGTAACATATAGAAAGGTTTCCATCATGTCCTCCTCTCCCTTCTCTCCTCCTGTAACATATATAAAATTTTTCCTCTTGTTCCCCCTCTCCCTTCTCTCCTTCTGTAACATATATAAAGGTTTCCATCATGTCCTCCCTCTCCCTTCTTTCCTCCAGGCTATACAAGTTTCCTTCAGCCTTCCCTGGTAATTTTTGTAGCCCTTTGTTGGATTCCTTCTATTTTATTAATGTTGTTCTGTAGTTGAGGTCTCCAGAACTGAACATAGTATTTTAGATGTGGGCTCAGCAGATCTCTAAACTGCAGGATCACAATTACTCTCTTTCTGCTGGATGTTCAACTAGCACACAATGCAGCACAGAATCCTATTTGGCTGAATGCACTGTGGACACATATTGAAACAATCATATCAGAACTCTTAATTCCTTTTACTCTGAAGTCCTACATAAAGACCCTTTTAGATGGGATGATTGTTGGGCGGAGTCAATGGAGATCGGTCTGGCCACCCGCCTCAATTCTAAGTAAACAGGTGGTCGTTCATAAACGAACTACTGACTGTTTACACAGGCTGGTCATAATTTGATTGCTATGCCTGCACTATCTGAACGACGATCAATTAGCGAACAAATTATCGTTTGTTGGTCGGTCATTACAAGTATTTACACTGAATGATTATTGTTCAATTCCAGCGATCCAGCAAGAATCTCAATGAGTGTTCCATGTAGAGGGACGCTAACAGAGAACAGCCAATATGATACTCAGTCCAAGGATTTCTTCTTTCAAAGTGCTTAATTTTACATTTAGAAACATTGAATTGTGGTTTTCATAGTTTTGCCAATTTATCCAATAAGGCTCAGTAGCTCTCCATCAAGAAGACTCCACCAAGAGTATCAACCCCATTACCAACTTTTATGTTATCAGCACAAAGACAAACTTTATCTGTTGAACCTTCTGCTATGTCACTTACTACCATATTAAAAAGAATAGGACCCAGTGCAGACCTTTGTAGTCACCACTTGTAACCCGTCTCTGTTGAGAATACATTCCATTACAAACTACACTCTGATATCTATATTTTAACCAACTGCGAATCCACCGGACTATCAAAGGATGAAGTCCAATTTTCGATAACCTATCTGTGAGCTCTTTATGTGGAACCATATGAAAGTCTTTTCTGAAATCTAGTTAGGCGATCTCCGCAGCACCACCTACAACTACCACTTTTGTCACATAGTCAAAGAACGTAACGAGATTAACTTGACAGAAAATCTCAATATCCATACTCAATTAAGATTTTAGGGGCAACAGAAAAAAATGGCTATGGAGAGGAAATGGCATAAAAGAACAATTAATCACCTGATGATCCTTTATTGCTTCTGTGCTGACTTTCTCCCCATTGGTCTTTGCTTACTTGGCTGCAGCAATGACGTGCCTGTATAACCATGTGAACGCTTAATCTAGTCACTGGCCTCAGTGGTGTACAGAACACGACTGCTGAGGCCAGTGACTGGCTGAAGCGGTAGTGGTAAGTAATTGTTCTTTTGTAGAGATGAGAAAGCATGCTCGTTTAGAGCAATTAGTCGAACGAGTATCGCTTTTTTCAAGTAACTGCCTACTTGGGCGAAAAGATTCGGTGGGCGCCTTGGGTGAGTGGGGGGTTGTGGGGGAGAGCAGGGGAGAGAGAGAGCTCCCCCCTGTTCCCACATGCTCCCCATGCTACCCCCTGAATGTTTTCGCCCGAGTAGGCAGTTACTCAAAAAAAGCGATGCTTGTTCGAGTAATTGCTTTAAACGAGTACGTTCACTTATCTCTATTCTTTTGTTATTAACCACACTTTTCTTTCCATAGCTAAATTTTTCTCAAGCCAGAAAAATACCTCCCTGAGAATCTTAGTTCTACATTAAGAATAGGTTCATTTAATACCAGTACTCTACTAAGGACTAGGAGTTTCTTCAGTTACATGTCACCAGCCGTGTCAAGGAATGTGTTGCGTCCAACCGGACATGCAACATCCAAAACAAACGAAAAAGGCACACCTGTGCAAAAGAAACATAAAACTATGGGAAAACCTCTCCCTATAAACCCCTTACCCGGGAAGGGGCCCTGCCTACTCGGCGGGCCGACCGCTCCTATAGGTGCGGACCCGCACTCGTTCCTGGGCCACTGACAAGTCTCTATCAGGGAGCCCTAGAACCAAAAGAAAGGGAAACAGAAAACCAAATAAAACAGATATAGGAACTTAGCTAGCACAGAGGAGCTTCAAGCAGGATGTGTTTCCTCAGCAGCTGTCCAGCGGCAACTGAAGCATTGACCAGCACAGGAGTCAATACTAGCACTGCTTAAATAGGAGCAGAGCTATTCAGCACCAGGTGAGGACTGACATTACTCTTGCAACCACCACACCCCTTAGCTCCAGGAGAGATAGGAATACTGCTACACCCTGGTCTGGCCTGAAAGCAAGGTGGGAACCTCCGAACGGCTGCAACAGAATGGGGGCTACTTTGACGTTTGTGTCAGCCCGGTCCACACCCACAGGGATACCACTCTACTGGTATGTGGATAGATTGATTGGCTGGGAGGTGTGTATCCCAAACAGTCAATCAGCTTTAATTTGTATACATTTGTTCTGGCTCCTCCTTACAAAGGATACCGGTTGTTACATTTTATTACCTGTTCATTTGTGGTTCATATACTTAAGTAAAATCTACCTTTGCCATAATCCTTGTCACCATCTAGGGAGAAATAGACTTGCCCCAGGTTCTTGACTGGGGGGAGGGGGGGGGGTCGCCATCATTAGGGAGAGTGCTCCTCTTTTAGCTAGGGTCTCCTCATATCAGTAGTGTAGGATTAGTTTCTCTTTTTTCCCATTTTTCTGTTTCCTTATATACTATTTTGTAATTTGTACCTTGTGTATATATTTGTCCTTTAAGGACACTACTTGCGTCCGGTTCAGACGTAACATTACAACTGTGGGCTCGGCTTGATCTACAACTGCATTTCTGTTCACAGTTTCTATTGATGTCCTGAAACCAGATTATAGCTTCAATATAATTCACAGAGATATGTCTATATTAGGCACATGGGGCTATAGTGACAGTGGGCCTTTTAGAAGTAATTATATGACTTAGCAAATCAATAGGTAAGACACTGAGTAATGCAATATTTTCCTATCCTGATAGAAAAAACTGGGGAGACCCACCTGAATATCTACATGAAATATGCAATAACCATAAGTGTCAGACTTTTCATGAAGCAACATGATAGATCTCTACACTTTCATGTCACTAAATTATTAGATCAGTTCCCAAATCTGAGCAAATAGGGTATTATAAAGAAAGCAGAAAAGTTGAAACCAAGGATTCCCAAGGTGGTTTAGAGAAGTCTTTGAAGTGTTCTCTTCATAGTGCGCATTTCTCTTTGAGCTTACAAATGTACCAATGGTTGCAAAGAATAGAAAAAATTCTCACAGTTGAAGTGAGCGTTCACCAATACGTTTATACTGTAATTTTATGCATACGTATTGCACATATTCTTTTGCAAGAACCACTCCAATCATCTGCTACCATCTTCTGTGTCATCCTCATTCTGTTGTACTACTGGATGCACTGGCGAAGTTCATAGCACTGTAGAACTATAACTTGCAGTTCCTTTGTCCCAAAAACTGCTTTCCCCTACCTTGTTGCAGTAGTGTCTTTTCATGTGGTAGACACATTTGTCAAACTCATGGCCCACAGGCTGAATCAGGCCTGTCACATCATTTTAGGTGGCTCGTGAGGTCTGGAAATAGATTGGTTGGTTTTCCGCTTTCCTCAGAGGATACAGCCAGGACTTGGTAGAAGCGGAGGCGCCAGCACAGGAAGTGGGTGCCATTCTGGATTCTGAGCTCCGGCATGCACCTCCACACCGGTCTGTTCAGTAACTCCCAGGTGGCGGCTCAGCTCTACCCAGGCACCGTCTATGGTAGGACGTTCAGTGCTAAAGAGGTGGAAGGGACTGGCTATTTGACCTCATCCTAAAGGACATCTTGGACTTTTACTGACCAAGTGACGCACTATAACATCTTTGGGCATTTTAAAAAACTTTTTAAAAACATGAATTAAAAATATAAGAAATCTGGTTGAATTACATTTTAATCATACATTTGAATGGTTGTGCTTGAATTTTGTTTTGCGTTTGTCGTTGTTTTCAGAAGATGATGAATGGATGAGGATGGTGTGTGATATGGTGTCTTGGTTTATTTAACAATATGTTACCATTTATACAATCTAAGGCCGCCTGCACATGGGCGGAAATCCCACGGCGGGATTTCCGCTGCTCAAAGCCTGCATAGGAGTGCATTACAATACGCACTCCTATCCAGACGGCCGCGGTTTGGCCGCGTGAAATGTCGCGCGGCAAACAAACCGCGACATGTCCTATTTTTGTGCGGGGCTCGCAGAGCCTCGCACAGATACGTCACTCACCCGGCCGCCGGCTCCGGTCTGCACATGTAAGAGCCGGGGCCGTCGGGCGCGGGTGAGTACGCGCTCGTCTCTGCAGGCGCTGGGGTCGGGTCCCGCGGCGAGAATTCTCGCCGCCGGATCCGACCCGCTCGTCTGCAGGCGGCCTAAGGGTGCGCTCACACGTTGGGGTAATTCTATGTTTTTTTCACAGTGGAGAAATTTATTATTAAATTGAATTGGGTTAAAGCAAATCCTGCTCACATGTAAAGGAAAAAAATGCGGTGGATTTTCTGCTGTGACTCTAAGGGTGGCTTCAGATGAGCATTCATTGTGCAATTTAGCGGGGATTGGGTGAGGATTTGCGCACCCCTATAGACTCCTATGATGTTTTAGCTTCACAAATTTGCACAAAAATAGAGCATGTCACGTTTTTTTGTGCCAGCAAAATGCACGTGCAGAAAAAAAACAATGAGAACGAACCCAACAATGGGTTCCATTCTCTACACATCATGTTCGCAAATACAGTCATTTGAAGCCGCCCTAAACTGTGGTTTAGTTGCATTTCTACAACGTGCGAACGCAACCTTACAATTACAAATGGCCCTTTGAAGACTGCTTCCTCTGCACACTCTGTAGCTACTCCCATGGCACATACTGATGACAAATCTGGTAACCAAATATCACTAATACAAAGATAGACAGGGGCGGGTACAAACCACTCCTCAGCAGAAGGCAGACAGGCAGATTGCTATAGTGAGGAGCGTTGCACAAGTGCCTATCCTGATGAAGAGCCACTCATACACCTACCATATATTAGGGGCATGGCTGCTTAATATTATACTTACACATACTGTAGATAAGGCATACAAAGGGTGCCAACTTCCATTGATACATGCAGTGCACCATGCAGGCTTACAACCTTTTCATGACAGCATTTACGATTCAGCCCGGTGGGTTGCCCTGCACCTCACAAGTGAACCACACTGGACCGACACTACTGGCTCCCACAGCCTCTGAAGCCAGACTGCTTACTGCAAAAATGATAAGTACCAATAAATATGTCATTATTAGTTAATATTTTAGACAAAATATGTAAGCTCATGACCCACATCAAGGGTCTTCATTATCTCAAAATATTTGAGTTGACTTGTCCCTTTACAGTGGTATACACTCTTTGGCAAAACAATCAAGCACCTAGAAGGAGTTGTGATTCTGCTGCATGACTTGGAATGCAGTTACATCTCAGGCAGATATGCAAATGATTAGTGTTGTGGTGTGATTAGATGAATGGTGTTGCCACCTGGGACTCTCACAACAGTTCCCCCTTGGCCTAGAAAAAGGCTATTGGAGGCTACTTGAGTGTAATGACCTCTTTTTCCACTTGTTTAGAGCTCGTTTATTACTAGATGCCTCTACAATGCAATCAAAGAGATTTCGCCCAGTTAACAGAGTTTGAGAGGGGGCGTTATTGGAGTGAAGCTGGATGGTCGTATCAACAAATTGCCCACCACTTGGGCTGTTCTGACCAGACTGTTAGGAGGTTTTGAGACCGGTCGATGAGTGAGGGCACACACACAAGGCAACTGAGCTCAGGACACCCTTGAGAGACCACCAGTAGAGAACAGCGTTTATCGTCCAACAAGCACAAGCAACTCCTATAGTTTTGTTGTCTACCATCCAGAGACACATGGCACCATCATTACAGGTTCCTGTGTCATTTACAGGCACTTCGCTGAAGAACATTTTGTCTCATGGCACCCATTATTGATATTACTTTCGACAATTAACACCCATCACGCCTGTTTGCAGTGGTGTCATGGATGTTAAAGCTGGACTGCTACTGATTGGAACCATGTTGTCTTTACCGATGAATCCAGACTTAGTTTGGGCACTGACAATGGCCATAGTCATGTTTGGAGACCCAGGGGTGAGTGCCTCAAACCTGCCTTTGCTCTGGAGAAGCACTCAAACCTGACTGCTGGTGTGAGGGTCTGGGGGACCATTGTATATGACAGTCGGTCACTTTTAGTAGTGGTACGAGGGGCAATGACAGCTCATTGATTTATTCAGGACATCTTGGCAGGGCTTCCAAGAGCCATTTACCAGATGTATAATGCTTGGCAAAACACAGGAAGGGTGCCAGAGGAATGCCTCTGTAACATCCCTTACTCGTATCCATGTTACAATCATACATAGAAATGTACATTCCATTCTAAAGGCCCATTTGCATGGAGTGATGATCGCTCAAAAATTGCTAAAAAGCGATCATTTGAGCGATAATCGTTGCATCTAAATGCGCGACCATCATGCACTGCTAGCTGATCGTTAAATTCAGTCCAACCCAAAAATCGTCATTCAGCCTTATCAGCAGTTCTCCGCGGGTAGTGCCGATAGCATTGTTTCTCGCTGGAGAACAAAGGAACTGAAAGCAGATAAGAGCCCTCAGGCTATTAACTGCTTTCAGCTAAAGCTTCCTTTGCACGCCTAATTGCTCTTAAGTAGCTGAGTAGGTACTTAATAGTTTATTCAAAATGATCGCTCAAAGCTGTCACTCAAACTGTCGTTTGAGCAATCTTTGAGCGATCATTGTTCCGTGTAAATGGGCCTTAACAACTTCTCGGTGCTGGATTTTTTTGACAATGAGTTTTTTTGAACATGTTAGTGTAGAGACTAGCAAGATAATGAGGACGTTTGACATGGGCATACATATTTTGGTCAAAATATTAACTAAATCATGAATTTAATGGTATTTACTGTTGCTTTTGAAATATGCAGTCTGGCTTTAGATGCTGGGGGAGTAGGGCGTTAGTACCCATAAGGTTCACTTTGAGGTGCAAGGCAACCCTCCAGGCTGAATCGCATGTGGTGTAATCCTGCATGGTACACTACACGTATCAGTGGAACTGGTCACCCTTTATATGCCTTATTTACAATATATGCAAATATAATACTAAGCAGCCATTCCCCCTATATGTGGTAGGTGTGTCAGTGATTGTTTTTAAGAAGCTTGCACTTGTGTAATGCTTCTCCATATTACAATCTGCCTGTCTGCGCTCTGTTGGGAAGTTGTGTGTGCCTGTCCTTGTGTATCTTTGAATTATATGTATATTGGTAAATATCGTCACTGGCAGTGATATTTAAGTTGATTTGTCCCCTTGTAGTGATATGTTTGTACACATCTAGTGACCACCAGGGTCCATTGCTATCTGCAATTGTGGCATCACTGCAATACCCAAAGAGATGGTCAAAATTGAGTTAATTTGTTTAGAAAAAAAATGGCTGAGGGACAACCTAACAACTATATATAAATATATCGGGGGACAATGCAGAAATCTTTCCCATCATCTATTTAAACCCAGAACTGTGACTGTAACAAGAGGGCATCCTGTACATCTAGAGGTAAGAAGGTTTCTACACCAACATAGAACAGGGATTCTTTACTGTAACAGCAGTGAGACTGTGGAACTCTCTGCCTGAGGACGTGGTGATGGCCAACTCACTAAAAGAGTTCAAGAGGGGCCTGGACGGCTTATTTGAGTGTAACATTATTACACGTTATAGTCACTGATTACTGGAGAGGGGACATTGATCCAGGGATGATTCCAATTGCCAGATTTGGAGTCTGAAATATTTTTTTTTCTTTAAAATGAAGAAAATAAAAATATTTTACTTTCCTCTGGATCAACATTGCAGGATAATAGGCTGAACTGGATGGACATATTTTTTTTCTATCAGCCTTACAAACTATGCTACTATGGACAGAATGATAACCAACAAATCCAATAGCAAGCCCGGTTATACTTACATAACAATCTTTATCTTTATACATAGAGTACGGTAATTAGAAATCAGACCTACTGTCTGCACATCCATGATTGTGACCTTTACTTACAGTAATTAGATTGCTATGTTAACCAATTGCGACCCATTTCTAAATTTAGATTATACAAATTCGTATGAGATGGAAAACCTTACCACCCACATTGTGGATTTGTGGTAGCTATTACCTAACAGTAAATCACGCCATTATTTTTCCATCCTTATCTTCAAAACTATTAAAATCAATTGAAACTACTGAAAAGTATCAAAGATTTAAAGTACTAAAATATGCAAATATTAATTTAAGAGGTGGAAAAAGTTCACTACATTGAGAAAAATCCAGCATATTCTTTTATTTTCCGGCAATTACGGCAATTAACGACAAATTTACAATCATGTAGCAAAAATAATAATAAAATAACAATAATAATCTTTATTTATAAAGCAGCAACATATTCTAGAGTAGTAAAGAAAGGGCAATGGCCTCCAGTTCACTAATATTCTTCGGTTTGTGTGCTGCAACCGCCTTCTTCAAATCACACCAAAGATTTTCTATGGGGTTCAGGTCAGCCAACTGTGACGTCACTCCAGAATCTTCTAGGACTTCTTCTGAAACCAGGCCTTGGTGGGCTTTGACATATGCTTGGCATCATTGTTCTGTTGGACGTTCCAATGACTTCCCATGCTTCAGGTTCCTCATAGAAGGCATGATGTTTTCTCCTAGGAGTTCTTGATACTTGACTGAATCTATCTTGACCTCCATATGCTGCAACTTTCCAGTTCCCGAGGAAGCAAAGCAGCCCTGGAGCATCATCGAACGACCACCATGCTCCTTGTAGGTAGGGTGTTCTTTTCAAGGTATGCTTTATTTTTTCTCCTGCTGATCCATAAGCCTGAAAGGTTCCAGTTTTGTTTTATCGCTCCACAGAACCCCACAACTTCGGTGGCTTATTTATATGGTTTTGAGCATATTGGAGACAACTTTTCTTGCTCTTTTGAGTCAGCAGCGGTATATGTGTTGCATTTTAGGCATGAACACTAGAGATGAGCCAGTATACTCGCTAAGGCACATTACTCGAGCAAGTAGTGCCTTAGCCGAGTATCTCCCCGCTCGTCTCTAAAGATTCGGGGGCCCCCGCCGGTGACAGGTGAGTTGCGGCGGGGAGCAGGGGGGAGAGAGGGAGAGAGAGATCTCCCCTCCGTTCCTCCCCGCTCTCCCCCGCCACTCCCCACCCCCCGCCAGCCCCTGAATCTTTAGAGACGAGCAGGGAGATACTCGGCTAAGGCACTACTCGCTCTAATGAACACTTTCAGCTTTTAGTATGTGCCTTAGTGTGTACAATTGAAACCTCAGTGCCCGCTGCCACCAAATCTTGTTGCACGTCTTTTGCAGTCAACAGAGGGCTTTTGACCACCTGCCTCCTCAGGAATCTGGTGGCAGCCAGTGATAGCTTCCTCTTTGTGCCACGTCCAGGTAGTGAAGACGTGTTTAACTTTGAACTTGCAAATTATGCTTCCAACTGTATATTTGTGAACAGTCACTGTATTGGCTCTCTTTTTGTATCCTTTTCCTTGTTTGTGCAAAGCAATGATATCTTCTCCTAACAGTTTGGAACACTCTTTTGACGTAACCATATTTTTAACATGGAGTCAAACATCACATTCAACAAAGCCCGAGCAGTCCAAGCATCTGATGTGTTTTATCTCAAGCACACCTGATACAACTATACATAAGTCATAGGCTACAGCTTTAATAAAATAATGTGACAGAAGGCTCCTAAAAGTAATAAGCCTTTAATGCACACTTTAATCAGGGAATGTTTTAAGCAAGCCTAATAGTCTGAGACAAAATGTTACACAGAATCAGGGGAGATGTAATCTAGATGGTAGTGAAACAGGGACATGGCTATAGTAGGTGCAAAGGTAGTAGCCTCATCCAGACCTTGGTGCCCAAAGGTTCTGCTGTCAAATAAGATGGCATCAATATTATAACTGATATAACTGACACATTCTAGGTGGGGGCACTATTAAACATTTTACACTGGTGCTCAGGTGCTTAAAGTTACGCTGTTCAAGTAAAATGGTGTATTAGGAGAGTATGAGAGTCGTATATCATTGCCTAAGCAAATTGCAAAATTTTATTTGGCAAACAAAAGTAATGGTCCTCACTAGAGATGAGCGAGCATGCTCGTCGGAGCTTGATGCTCGTTCAAGCATTAGCATACTCGAGAGTACTCGTTACTTGAGCGAGCACCAAGCGGTGCTCGTGAAAATTTCGAGCACCTCCCCACATGTTTTCAATGGAGCCGCGGCTGCTGCCAGCGGCTCCAATGAAGACAATGGTCTGCTGGCACCCCTGAAATGTTTTTCATGGAAGGGCTTTGCATATAAGCCCTTCCTTGAAAAACAATAATTTTAGTGTAATAAAAGAAAAAAGAAAACTTACCCTCCGCCGCTGCGGTGTCCCCCGCGGTAATGAAAAACACATCATACCCCTAGACGCATGTGGCAGATTTTTCCTTCATCCCCGTAGTAAAAAAGAATTCCCTGCTGCTACATCTGCCACATATGTGACAGATGCAGCAGAGTATTCTTCAATTCCCTACCGCAGCTGCCACACCTGACAGCTGCGGTAGAGGATCCTGCTGCCGGCACCCTGTCATTGGATTTCAGGGAAGGGCTTTAAACATAAGTCCTTCCCTGAAAAACAATAATTTTAGTGTAAAAAAATTACAAATAAAAACTTACCTATCCGCCGCTGCCATGTCTCTGCGGGGATGAAGAACACAGATTACAGCTGCGGTAGGAGATTCAGCTGCCAGCATCCTGAAATTATTTTTTAGGGAAGGCCTTTAAATATAAGCCCTTCCCTGAAAAACAAGAAGAAATGGTGAATACAATTAAAAAAAGAATACCCACCTGTCTTCAGCAGCCGGGGTTCAGCCGCGTCCAGCCGACTCTTCTCCCTGCACTGCTCTCAGTAGTATTCAGCAGGCGGAGATTCAAAATCCCCGCCTGCTGAATAGGCTGCCTCTGATTGGCTGAGCACTGTGACTAATCAGAGGCAGCTCTCAGCTATTGAATGACAGCTGAGAGCTGCCTTTGATTGGTCCCTGCACTCAGCCAATCAGAGGCAGCACTCACCCATTCATGAATTATTATTATTTTTTAATCCCTATGGGGTACACGGCAGCAGCAGAGAGGTTTATTTTTTAATTTTTTTTGTTTACACTAAAATTATTGTTTTTCAGGGAAGGACTTATATGTAAAGCCCTTCCCTGAAAAACAATTCAGGGGTGCCGGCAGACCATTGTTTTCAATGGAGCCGCTGGCAGCAGCTGCGGCTCCATTGAAAACAATGCAGAGCATGGGTCACCTTGAAAAATGCTCGAGTCTCCCATTGACTTCAATGGGGTTCGTTACTCAAAATGAGCTTTCGAGCATTACAAAAAGCTCGGCTCAAGTAACGAGCACCCAAGCATTTTGGTGCTCGCTCATCTCTACTCCTTACACACATTGGGGATAGTCATCTGAACCCAACGATTTTGGCAAGGTTGAGCTATAAGGAAGCCTCGCAACTCTCAGCCAACAGATGATGCCAGTGGAAAGAACAATTGGGCAAGTTGAATTTCAGCCTGTTATTCTCCCTGGAGATAAGTCGCCTCCATAGGTGTCTGGCAGCAACTTACTCTTCTCTGTCTACTGAAAGCATATGAATGCATGGCCGAGCCGAAGGTTCATGTATTTTTTAATGGAGTTGGGAGAATTAGCTATCGGCTCAACTAACATTCAACAACAGATATTGAAGGTGTTTGGGCATCTTAAAAGTTTAATTGTATGACAGTGCAATGTGCAATTGTAGGTTGCATTAGAGAGACAGTTTCCTTCCTTCTGGAGGGTAACTACCGTCGACTCATATGCCGGGAATACGCTGTAGAAAAAAAAAAATCAACACTCACCTCCCGCGGCGCTGCTGCAGGCTGTCGCTCCCTGCTCCACACCGACAGACCATTGTTTTCTGGATTCAGGGCTTGAATGCCCCACCTCCAGAAAGCTAATGCTCTGATTGGCTAACTCAGCGCAGCGTCAGGCAATGAAGGCTGGCGCTGCATTAACCAATCACAGCCATTCAATGGTGTCAGCGTGGAGGAGGGAGCGATAGCGCCGCGGGAGGTGAGTATTGATTATTTTTCTACAGCGTACTCCTGGCGTATAAGACGACCCCCGACTTTGAAGAAGCTTTTACTGGGTTAAAATAAAAAGTAATCTTTTACGACAGAAAATACGGTATATTCATAGTTTTTTCCAGGTTGCATTGCCTTGAACACTCTCTGCTAACTGAATGTCCGCACACAGAATCTCCAAGAAGACAAATTATTAGCATTTGGATTTGTGCTTTAGCAATGTCAATAGAAAGGTAAGGACAGATGTGTTAGATGTTTTGAAGGTGAAGGCAACACAATTTTGCAAAGGAGTGAACACGAGGAAGAAAGGACAGATCAGAAAAGAAAAACTTAACTCCGACACGGCGGATAGTATTACTGGAGTAGGCACCAAAGACAGAGAACATCTAAGTCACAAAATGAGTCATTAACTTCCATGAGAGATTGAATGTTCTTTATGTCATGTGCAAAAGTCACGGTGCAGGAAGGGGGAGAAAGGAGGAGGTGGTGAGTCGTCCTCTGCAACCATTGTGAATGGTAGATCCTGTGTTATCTATGGAGAGGTGTTACTTTACATTGTAATCCTGCCTGTGATGATAAGGAGATGACTGCCCCCAGTGCAAACAGCACAAGCTCAAAAGTGATCCTTGCAAAACAGGAAGTGTCAGTCTATTTTGAGTGCTCAGTGGCCGAAATATTACAGTTTTATGATGTTTTTTTAAAATTCATTTGCAGCAGTAGACCAGCAAATTAAAAGCAACCAATGACCTTTAGATTTGTCGGATAAGAGGTCATTAGAAACTTTGGTTAGTACTGTTTCAGGGAAATGTAGAAGCAATCCCTCTATCTATAATAGTCCTGCATCTTCTGCTTTCCTCTGGAAGAAAATGCAACGGTTGTCTAACCATCATTTGGCATGGAATTTATACTATTTTCTATTAGAGTGCATCTAATGTGCAACAGTTTTATGTCACATAGAAACAAAAGTAACTTTTAGTGACAATTGCACCATGTGGCCATTATATCAGAGGGATTGAATTCGTCACACTTCAGAAGTTGCAGTGTGGTCTCTGTTCCGGGTGGTGGTGTGACGAGGGTTCAGGATATGAAGTTGCAGATGGCTCTAATTGGCTGAGCCGCCATGCTTGAGAAGCAATCAGAGCAATTGCTTGCTGGAGGTGGGGTTTTCAAACCATGTTACCATCAAGAAATGCTCTGTCAGCGCTGAGGACTGCACGAAAGCCTGCCCAGACTCCGGAGACCAGCGGGAGGGACCTGGATGGCGCCTGCTAGGTAAGTATATGACACCCCCCGATGCGTTTTTTTACCATTTCAACTATTGTAAGAGCATACGATTTTTGCACGGGTGTAAAAATGCATGAATAGCATGGTGAATCGCATGGTATCTCCGGCAGCTTTCCTTCACAGGCAGCAGCTCCTCAGCTCTCTCAGGCTCAGCTTCAGCAGAGCCTCCAGCTGTCTCTGCTCAGAGCTGTCTCTCCACTGCGACTCAGTCTCTAGAAAGTTCCTACTGAGCATGCTCAGTTCCAATGTGCCAAAATTTAGCAAAAATGTTGGCGCATGTGGTAATTTTGGCACAAATCACAGGCCATATCCATGGTAACATTTTAACCCTTTAGGTTAGTCCTTACATGTGAGCCGAAAAAGTAGATTATGGCCTTTTATAAGCTCAGTAGGGAAAATTGATGAAACGGTCTGAAAGAAAAACTGTCTTTATTGTCCATAGCAACCAATCAGAGCTCAGCTTTCCTTTTCTAGTCTGCTCTAGTAAAATAAAAGCTGTGCTGTGATTGGTTGCTATGGCCAACTAAGGCAATTTTTCTTTAAGGGTGGCTTAACATGAGCATAATTCGCTGTGTGCAACCCACATGAAACAGTCGTTTAGCAAGTACGCAATGAAATTGCGTACTTGCTGTGAGCCTCTGATCACGATACACTATCTTAGCGTGTATGGGCACGTAATACATGCCAAAATAGGACATGCTGCGATCTTTATTGCGTGTGTATTTAAGCGTAATTTGTGTGAGCGGCAACATGGGAGCCTATGGCAGATTGGTACAATGTATTACACACGCAAAAACCCACGCGTGTAATATGTGGGGCCATGTGTTCGTGTGAAGGAGCTCTCAGTTTTATAAATCTGCCGCAGTGTGCTCATTTCCTAACCACTTGTGTATCATATAACCATCGTCATGATCTGACAAGCCACAAGTTCTATTCCTGTCCACGTCCGAACTGTGACACATTGTGCTGCAGAAGAAAATGAGTTAAAAGGCAACAATGTTCCGACCCAAGTAAAATCTACATTGCCAAAATGACTTATTGGAATTGCATATACCATAAAACACAAGATTCTGCAACTTAACCACTACAACTCCTATTCTACTTGTTTTTTTGGAGCAGTTCTCCTTTAAGCAGTGTATGGAGTTTTTTTTCCGAGTGCAACCCACCAGAATAAAAAGAGAACAAAGGCAGTGACACTTACTATATAAGGAGTGTAGCTTTATTTGATAGTTTATATGATAGTCGCAATAAAAAGTGAAGAATGTATAATGTGCCAAAACAAGGCAATACAGTCTTCACTTCTCTATAAACACTTGTCAGGCCGAGAAAAATGATTAGAAAAACAGGGTAAAGCAGTGATTTATGCTGGTGAGCTCCACAGAGTGGATTTACTGTCTGCCTGCTGCTCAAATCTCTAAGAGGGAAGAATGAGGAAGAAAAACGCAATTCTTCGTCTAAAGAAAAAAAGAAGTGACATAACAAGGAAAAGTGATGTCATCATACAACATAAAATTCTCCATAGGTGGCCATAGACAATAAATGTCAGCTGACAGTTACTTTCAGGTGACTTATATGTTAGTTTCAGCAATGAGAGGGGAATAAGCTGCTGACAGACACGTCATTCAGAGGCTTATTGCAATTGGGAACTGTCAGGGCAGCTGATGTGGATCCCCCGTGCCTCAGAACTAATTTGACTTGGGGCAGCAGCTGGGGTTCCCTAGTTCTCATGATTTCACCCCACCAATTGGGATCTGGTCTTCACTGTGGGGACTCCAGACTGTTACCCTAGAAATACTCATTTTTGACACCGTTTTTACTGCAGAACCTCCGCTATGTGTGAATGTACCCTAAGGGTGAGTTCACATGGTGGATTCTGTTGCAGAATTTTCTGAACTAAATCTGCCTGGAGAAACGCAGCAAAAATCTTTGGCTAATCTGCCACAAATACGCACATTGATTTAGCCCTCTTAATGAGGTAAAGCTAAATCACACACACACAGTATCACTGTTGTCATTATTGCCCATATAATTAACTCCATTCTGTCACTCTACAAAACCCATTGTGCCAAAGCCAACATTACCAATAGTGACACTATATAATGGGCAAATAATACCGCCACACTTTGATCACATATTACCACCACGTGGTGATTAATACTAACATACTGTCACTGAATAAAGACCACTACAAAGATCAATATTACTAATAATAACACTATATGAGGGTCAAATAATACCCCCAGACCGTGACAACATAATACCACCATAGCGTTACTGAAAAAAATAACTATACTATACAAAGACAAATATTACCCCCCATACAGTGACCATATAGCAGTATATGCTAGATCTACACAGGCATTTTACAGACCGTATAAATGAATATAGTACAATAATATCCAATGATCACAGGTGAGATCTTCTCAAACTGGAGTCGTTCATTTTCTCTCTTTCTTCATCTGACCCAGACAGCCATGATGACTTCTCCCAGTCATAATTTGTCTCTGCAGAATTTGACACACAGACATCTTTTACTCCTTAATTCTCCAGGGAATTCTTCTAGCTTAGTTTTATAAACTTCCACATAATCACCCCATCCTCAGTGCCTCAGACAGTAGTAATGCCACTTCCTGGTA
Organism: Eleutherodactylus coqui; assembly: GCF_035609145.1. Classification (NCBI taxonomy): domain Eukaryota; kingdom Metazoa; phylum Chordata; class Amphibia; order Anura; family Eleutherodactylidae; genus Eleutherodactylus; species Eleutherodactylus coqui. The sequence continues at coordinate 56,540,137 of NC_089849.1, forward strand.
GAGTGATCATGCGACCCTTGAGACCAGTTCACAAGATCGCTTTACCAGGTGAGTGAGCTGTGTGGGCAGCGTGAAATGCAGAAGCTGGGAGGAGGGGCACAGGTAAGTATAACTAGTTTTTTTGTTTACTATAAGCTGATTATTAGTAGAGGTAATTTGGGTGGCTGTGGGCCCCCAGGAGCTTTGGGCCTGCAGCAGCTGCCCCGACCACCCCTATTATAATCCGCTATTGCATACAGTAAAGCTCATGTTGCGCTGTTGTGCTTGTTACGCCCTTAATTACAGTAAACAAGTTGATTGCAATTTTGTCATGATCCTCCTACATTTATTACATTTTCAGGGTTAATATAAGTTACCATAAGGTCCTAAAGCAAAACTTAAGCCCTGTTCCATCTCAACTTGCAAGGGTTATGGTTATTTTGGTTTTCACTATGTCCTTTGTTTCTGCTCCTCTTTTCTTTGGTCTCTCGGTCTTCTGCACTCATGTTCCCACTTTAACCATCCAACATGGTTATCACCAACTGCATCTCACTCCTAAGTAGAAATGCCTAGTTGTTCAATTAGTCTCTTAGTTATTGAGATCCATAACACCCGGTTACCCTGGTAACCGGGTGTATGACTAATGTATGACTATTCTGTGCAGTTTATAAAGTAAAAGCTTTAGATGGATAATTAAAATGTAGAGAATATAATCTGCTCTGTAGAAGTTCTGAATGGTCAAACTGGCCCACAAGAGAACCAAAGGATCCGATTGTGGGCCGGGATTTTAAGAAAATGGTAGGGCTAAGCTACAAGAGAGTTCATGGGATTCAGCAACAGAGTGTCCTATCTAAGGTTACAAAGAAAAGGAGAGCACTATGGTGGAGGTATAAACACAAAGGACTAAAAAATATATATATATATATATATATATATATATATATATACCAATACAAACTGCAATAAACCGCAATTGAATGGTTCTCGCATAAGAAGGAGTCAAATGGTGTCAAAAAATCAATTATAATTAAGAGCTTTCACTGGGAGGTGGAGATCAGCAGACCCCGAAAAACACCAGATACACTAAACAGTGATCCGGGAGAAAAAGACCTAGAACCACAGTAAAAACGTGGCGAAAAACATTTTTGTAAAGGGTCCGTGCTATTTAAACAGCCAGTAGTAAATGAATGAGCAGAGTGAAATCACTTACTTAGGTAGGAGTCTAATGGATAAGAGCCCGCCCAAAAGAATGCAGACTAATGAAGATGGCGTTGATGCAATCCAACAGGAAAGTACATGTGGGACAAGATTTTCCTTTCCAAGTAGGGTTTAAGAAATCGTTTTGAAGAGCGAAACTACCCCAAATTTTTAATTCAATCCGCCTATTCAAAGGTTCCCATCATGGATTGTCCCGTTAAACATAACGGACCCCTTATTGAGGGTAACCAAAAATTCCAGACGTCCTTTATTACTCAATTTAATACGGGGGTCAGAAGCGCTATCTTTTCTCCTTAGGGAGAGCAACTATACTATAAACTAAGTGAGGAGACTCAAGTGGCCATGCACGCTCCTCTGGGTAATATGCAAATAAGAGAGATGGAATAAATCCTCCACAGTGCCACCTATTGAAAGGCAGCAATCCTTCAAGCCAAAGTCAGACTTTTCATACAAGCCTTGTTACAATGACCGGAACTAAGGAGAAAAGATAGCGTTTCTGATTCCCGTCCCAGGCCTCTCACTAGCAAAGCCAGACTCCTACTGTACACCGATGAAGGGCAAAAACCCTGAAACAGCTGTCTGTACATGGAGTCTGGCTTTGCTTTTAATTCCCGGTCATTGTAACAAGGCTTGTATAAAAAGTCTGACTTTGGCTTGAAGGAATGCTGCCTTTCAATAGGTGGCACTGTGGAGGATTTATTCCATCTCCCTTATTTTCAATTTAATACAAAACACGCAATTGTACAGGCTATTTTAACCAAACATTGGGGCATTCTTAAGAGGGATCCTTTTTTTGGAGATCATACTTTAAAAGTTAGGCAGGAGCAGGTAACTCAATAATGGATTCTTAACTTTTTGGGTAACTACAGAAATAAAGAATCAGTCCGTACTGATGATATCACTGGAGTATAGTGATATCAGCAAGGTTTCCTATGTCATTATATAGTGGACATGCATGTGATAGACATAAATGGACGATGGGTCCCCAGAATCATTACTTTGATGTTGGCCCATGGTGGTGTTCCATTCCGATAGTCTGTCTCACAAATGTTTAGGTTATATGAAGCTTGGCCAATGATCTTATTATTCTGGAAAGGGTAGTACTGAATTAGCGGTCACCTTCTTGACTTTGTATCTCCTCTTTCATCTTTTATTCCTATGGCATTCAGATTTATTTTTCTTCATATTTTATCTTTACTTTTATGTCATTCTAACTTTTCGGATTAGAATTGTGTAATACTTTCATAATGCTCTTCTATAACTGAATTTCCTAATCCTGGCTGGTTGGCTGGTAAACCTAGATTTTTCATCTATGACTTTTTTCTTCTTTTTACCAGTGAGGGCGATGACTCACCCAGAATTCAATGTTCACAAAACCTTTTTGCAAAACATGTTTTCAAATGAATAGAAGCCAGAGTGTTGTAAAAAAATAAGTCAGCATTAAAAAATGATGCATAGATGGTACATTGCACCGTGCTGCAGAGTGATTGAAAAAATAACATTTGCATAAAATTTCACTTATGATAAGATCTACATTTTTTTTTTATAGAAGGGTGATTTTATATTTCTCTGACTTCCAGAGAAAAATTGCTGTGTAAATTCCTTCCTATTAAGTTCAATTAAATAAGTACTTAGCCTCTTAGGCATAGCAGAGCAGAAATACGATTTTTTTGCAGAAAAGCTGCCTTCTAATTCTCCCTCTCAGCTGTGAGAGTAGGAGCCTGATCTACCCCATATACGGAGGGTTATTTACGGCTACCGCTACCACCATCTGCATAAAGGTTAATGCAAAAATGAGGTATCTAAACAGTATGTGTCATCTACGAAGGAAGGCTGGGGCATTGATAATTACCCACCTGCCCCTCTCTCCTGATGCATGAGATTTGCTTCAATGTTGGTCTATTCCCATGCTGCGCCAACACAGGACAAATTAAGCTTTCAACCTTTTGGGGATCCAAATTTCTTGCAGAAGCTGGGACAGTTATGGTAAGGGGTTAAATGATATAGAAGTGATATGAAGGTGTAAACTATCCTGATATCTCTGTAATTATGCATATATATGATATTGCCATGGACTTTACATGGATTATTCTGACTGCCATTATGGAGTCGGGAAGGAATTTTTTCCCTCAAAATGGGCTAAATTGGCTTCTGCCTCATTTTTTTGCCTTCCTCTGGATCAACAAGGGGGGTGGAAACAGGCTGAACTAGATGGACATTGTCTTCTTTCAGCCTAACATACTATGTAACTATGTTTTACATGGCCAACAAGCCAGTGCTTTTACATTCTTCCCTATCCCCACCACCTTTTATATAATCAAAATAAGCATATAGCAAATAAATCTCCATAAATGGAGCAAATGCACGGGGATCTAAATATACATGGGAAATTGGGACAACAGTTCATACTCTACTAAAGGGTATAATCCCAATAACTTTATGATTGGTGGGCCTCTCAACGCTGGGACCCACACCGATCCCAAGAATGGGGGGTCGAATGTCCCCCTTTTCCTGTCATGGGCGGATCACTCCACCCCTCCATCCTGTCACTCCATTCCCTTCAGTGACATCAGAATGAATAGAGCAGTGGCCGAGCATATATTAATTTGAATGTTGCTGACGGAAACACTCATACTTGGCTATCTCTGGCAGTCCTATTGATGTCACCTATCATTTAGGGAGGTGTGCAAATTTTTTGATATTTATACCTTTACCTTAATATGTTTGCCGTGATGAACGCTCATATCCACTGAAAAGGGGAAATGTGTTGGATGTTGTTTTTTTGCTTGGGTTCCATCAAATATGACATGATAGGGTGGGACAGGTTTATAATAGTCATCATTTAGCGGGGTTACACTTATCAGGGCGAGTGCCCCGCAGTTAGGCAGATACAGCATCAGGGTCATTGTAAGGTTATGTTTGTTCATACATTTTTATTTTTTATGTGACAGTAGAGTGATAAAGAAAGGGGCATGTCCATCAGGTTTGTGTTTCCCTTCTAACTGTAGTACAACCCTATTCAGACTTTCTGCAGTTGAATTGACTGTGGAATGCCCTCAGTGTTTTGCAACACAAGCAATGTAGATGAGATTTCAAAAATTCCCGTCCACATGCAACAGAAAAAAATCCACTCAAAACATAAAGTGGAATTGACTTTCGGTTGTGTAGATCCATAGCATGTCAGTATTTGCTAGTTTTCAGTATTGATTTCTGCAGCAAAATGCAAGAAAAAACTACACTATTTGGTGTGGTTTTTGCCATTGTATATTTTCTGCAGATTAGCCATGGATTTATATTTTACAGCAGATCTGCCTTGTGTGGCCTAGTGGCATTGACTGCATATAGTTTGCTGCTAGTTGCCGGATGCACCTATATATGTAACTTGAAACCATGGCAAGACCAGACAAAGCATGGGAATTAATGGTAATTGGATGCAGTTTCTGTGACTCGACCACAAACAAGATCCAGCACCCTTAAAGGAACCCCAACTATAACATGGTAGTTATAATACCTGTCACATATGTGCAGACTTGTCCGTGCAATCAAAATTGATAAATCCCAAAGCAAGGCACCAGGACAAACTAGGTGACAAGATAACAGGATTAAAAAGATTAAACGCATGGGGCTAACACAAACTAAAGGCCCATTTAGACAGAACGATTATCGCTCAAAATTTGCTCAAAAACTATCTTTTGAGCGGTAATCGCTGCATGTAAATGTACCCATCTTTCAATTTTCTGCCTAACAGTGAATTTCAGTTTGGCATAAAATCCATAGTTCGGCAGAACACCTGATAAGAAGGATCGCACACTGTGTTCTGCCCGGGAAGCGCTATTTACATTGTCTCTGCTGTCAGCCCAATGGCAGAACAAAGGGAATTTATTTAGAGAACAGCGGGTGGTCTCTTCTCTGCAAACAGTTCCCAGCGGCTCACACGGTACTAATTGGTACTAATAGGCATTAGTACCAAGTAGTAGTTTATGAAAAATGATCGCTCAAAAGCCATGTTTTGAGCGATCATCTTTGTGTGTAAATGCACCTTAAGATAAAAGGACTATAGTAATGATGACAAGGTACCACTTGAACTTCCCTAACTGTACTGGAAACTCAAATAGAGCACCTGCCTTGAAATGGCGACCCCGCTCCAAAAGAGAAACTGAGTCCTGAGTCAGAGAGGAACAAGTCCCTCCAACTGCTGAACACCAAATCACAGTGTACTTGAGAACTAAGCATAGGATTCAGTAAACTATGTACAGAACTACTGAGCACCATCCAGAATATTAGAAGTATAACCAGCATCCTTTTCAAAAAGTAGCCGGTTCAAATACCCTCACAGAGAAACTGATAGGTTGACTGGACTGATAGCCCAACCAGCCTATCAGCACTGGAACCAAAGGGAGCTGTGAATCCATCAGCATCCAGCATTAAATGGCACTACACATGGGTAATACACACGATATAGAAAAAACTTTCTGACAGTGAGGGTGATCAATGAGTGCAACAGGTTACCATGGGAGGTGGTGAGTTCTCCTTCAATGGAAGTCTTCAAGCAGAGACTGGATAAATATCTGTCTGGGATGATTTCCTGGATCCTGCATTGGAGTAGCACCCGATGACCCTGAAGGTTCCTTCGGTATTAGTGTATCTTGACACCACCAGAACTGTGGGTGGTGGCAAGATACAGCCTGCTTGATAACCTGAGCATGCCCCCCATTTCTCATTGGCTGCAGGCCTGCCTCTCCCTGCTTGGGTTTTCAGGATCTGCCACAGACTAAGAGCGGCTTTTTCGTAGTATCCAGCGGATGTGACAGCAGCTTCAGAGTGCAGTAAGAGTGGGCTATGCCGCGTCACTGCTCCCTCACAGTCTGCTGGTGCACTGTAATGCCACGTCTGCTGGCAGTGCAGGGAAGCCGCTGTCGCCGGTGGATAAGAAGCCAGTGATCGGCCGGGGAAGCTGGGGCGGACTCTGAGGCTGCGGCGTGGGAGTGTCCATGCTGGCTGTACAGTCTCACCTCCTGGGCCACTGTTGCCCGTCCTGCTTTTCATGGTGTGGGGGAGAAGCCACCAGACCCAACCAACGGGCAGCACATGTCTGCGCTGGTGAGCTGTGGTGGTGCGCCTGATGCAGTGGCGGAGAAGCCACCGGAGAGCCACCAACCACAGAGTACCGCAGGGAGCCCATACAGCGCAGGGGGAATATTCACTTACTGCCATTGGGAGGCCACAGCGGCGGGGGACAGTCAGTGACAGCAGGCGGCGGCTGCAATACAATTAATCCTAGGACCTTTCAGGACCTTCATCTTGCACCTATCAGAACCTAGGGGTGTGACAGGGGCGTTCCTCCATGGAAGCCCTGTCAAACCCCTAGCTTCCGGTGGCATCAAGACACACTAATACTGGTTCCTTCCAACTCTACCATTCTATGTATCTCCCTATAGATTATATATGCACATGGTGCTGACTATGGGTACGCATTTAATTCATAGACTATAGAAAGTTGGTTTTCAACTCCTACGGACTCTGAAATATCTTCCATTCCTTGAACATCCAGCATCTGCTAGTTTGAGACCACTCGATGACTTCTTGTACAGGTTCTAATGTTCTAACCACATTTCCACCTCACATAGAAAGCCGCTATAAATAGCTTCTGATCATTGCCGAGTCTTTATAGTCATTACATAAGTAATCTGTGGATCACAAAGTTTTGCCTTAAACTTTTATGTATTTAAAGACTGCCATTAATTGAAGTGCTGAAACCGCACATCTTCCAGCGCTCGTTCTATCAAACATTTCTGATCTATATTGATTTTCCCTCATTGATTGTGCTCCGGTTGGAAGCTCCTTTCTGTGTCTAGAATACAGTTTTCCACAACACACACGTTCCACAGAAATAGGTCAGAGATCTGGCTTTCATAGCCCCCATGGCACACATTACACTTCCAAATGATATTAAAAATACATTAAGAAAATCATCTTTAGAAATGGAAACTGGCGGTTGGGGTTTCATATTCAGAATGTAAATGCTTCTGTAATTATTTTATAATGTCTCTTCATTTTTTCCACCGCGGCTTGGTATGGCTGCAATGCAAATACTTCCTTTCCTATATATATTTATATATGAGGATGCTGCGAGCTCAAACATATGCGCATACATACATCTGCATACTGAAACTTCCTGACTGGGGAAAACCAGGCCATTGTCACCCTGCCTGTCTTTTGACGTGCGCATCTGGCATGTTTTTATGGCTTTTTGCATATTAACCAGATCTTTGCAATTGTAGATTTGTGTTTTACAGTACTTTTTCTCTTTTTTTTTTATATACTACAGCTTCATCTTAGATGCTACTCAAGGGATCGCCATAGATTGCAGCAGCATTGCTTACTCTGATGATCATCTGAGGATCGTGAGGGTCTTCTATTATAGAGGTTGTGTCATGAAGGCAAACCATGTCCATATGCCTCCATATAACATAAGCCATTCACCTCATTGGCCGCCATGGTATTTTAGTTTGCCAACTGGTTGCTCCAAAATCTAATGTAGCAACTTCCTTCATACCTCCATTATTGGTTTCAATCAAAGCTTTGTGCTGATCCTTTCTATTAGATTTCCATTGTTGCTCCCAGCCGGCATAGCCTGGTGAACCATTCTGGTTATAATGGAAGTTTCCTTGTGGAATGACGTAGACCTTTGCAGGTGGACTAATACATTTTTTTATTTTTCTTCTAAGGGGCACAACCAATTCTGAGTGGTCTATATGTCAGGGGCTTTTTCTAGTCCATGGCCACGGAACATGGGGTCTTGGGAGCTTGAGAGCCGTGGGCTTACCTGGGGACTGAGCATAGCCGGACTTGATTAAAAAGCAGCCCTGCCACACCAACTCCATCAGCCCCCCAGCCCCCAACCCATATTCTGGTGTGCAATACATGCCACAAAAAGTTTTGCTTTGGGTAAATCCAATAGATTAGGAGTTCTCAAACTTTTTCTACTCAAATCTCACTAGAATATCCAGCATTAGGACTAGCAGGAGTAGGTGTTTAGCTAAGGTGGAATTACATTTCTTTAACAAGTTTCCTATTGTACAACAACTGCCTGTTTACTGTGAGTGGAGGCCGGCAGGTTGGAACGATCTCGGCGCTTTGCCGCGTCTATGTGTGAGGGGACCCTAAAACAAAGTTCATATTATAAGTACAGCACCAAAACCAAGCTGAGAACACTAAGGTATTCTTCAATACAATACACAGAATAATAGAACCCATTGGTGTCAATGGGTTCGTTCTCATACATTTTTTTTTGTGTGCGCATTTCATGCACATGCAAAGCAATCGGACCTGGTCTATCTTTCTGCATATTTGCACATTAAAGTTCCAATAGAAGTCTATGCACAAAGGCATAATAAGATGCGCAATTCAGTGAAACATAGAACATCTGGACCTCATTAGGCTAAAGGGCCTTTTAAATCAGGATTGGGGTGTTCACATGTACATGTGAACAGGCCCTGCATGTGCAAAAAGTAAGTATTATGTAACGAGCAAATCAACTTCGTTCACTGCGCAAATATGTTGCATTGAGGCAAGTATATTTCCGCGTACGCTCTTTTGAAGAAAGTATATATCCGCCAGTCCTATTGATTTATTGGTGTTGAGATGGATTGTTGGGGATTGGAAAACGGCTGAGCGAGAGTCAGGAATTCATACATTGGGCAAATTACATTTTTCTTAAATGATCCTTTTGTTTCATCCAACATAAGCTGCATTAAGTCAGCATCTCATCCCACCCTACAGATTTACACAGTATCCACTTTGAACAGTCACATTTTATGACTGGGGTCCTCCAATGATAGGTTAAACACTGGGTGTCCCATCACTGAGAACCCACCAATCAGCTGTAATCTGTGCAGGAAGTGTTTAGTTTCCCTACAGCGCTACCACAGGGGACATGAAACATTACACTGAGCAGATTCAAATCAATGAGGTATATGCATGGATGTGCCTGTTTCACATGACCGTATCCGTTTTTACACTCAGCCAATCGTGGCAAAAAAAAAATGCATGAATGAAGAATAGCCGTGATCAAGTCCTGATCTAAATTAGTGTTTTCTCATTCATTTACACGGGCGGCGTATTGGGAAAAGATTACGCTGCAGCGCAGAATTCTCTCAGTCAGCAGAAATCCTCGGAATGACTGCTAATGCTTAAATAGAGGCAGCTTAATTCTTTTCCCATCATTGGACACAGCTAAACTCCCTCCCCCTTTTTCCAGCTCCCATAAAAGCCTATGAGAGCCTCTAGTGTATCTCGTCCAAAGATAGGGAAAGACCCATCTTTTCACGCGCCGTATAAAAACGGTCGCCATTTTTGGTCACCAATGTCCTATTATTCCCAGTACGATTTTTTTAAGCGACCAAACAACGCTCATCTGAATGAATATATTGGAATCCAATGCTTTAGATGGTCGTGATTTTTTAATGCGGCTTAATTAGCGGCGTATATACAGTCGTGTGAATAAGACCTGAGAGACACTATTTGATGCAGATCATTGCTGTCCGTAATATATGGGGGTCTTGAATGGGGGCACCCCTCTTAAATCAGATCTCTAAAAGGATGTTTGTCCAAGTCATATGCACTTACTAAAGTACAGGAGGCATTTTGGTTCATAACTCATGAAGTTGAGATAAGAAGAGTATTATATGGTGGTTTTAGATTTTCTGTTTAGTTTTCTTATCAATTCAAACAAAATCATTGGACTGGTTTTTGCAATCTATGAGTTCAACCAAGCGTGAAAAGGTAGATCAGACTGTGTACCTTTGTCAGATGTGGTCGCTTCACCTTGATAGCATCTCTCCTTCTACCATCCAGTTACAATCAAACTGTCATCCCTTGCAAATGAACAAATCTTGTCTGCATATAAAGGCATGCGGTACTACCAGCACGATTAATATGTGCGCCACGTTTCCCAGTTATTACCGTGAGACGCATGATGCATGCTGACATCACTGCTTAAGTGGTAACATGTACAAATGTGTGATGATTAGTGTCATAGATAGGATTTACTTCATCCAGGGGAAAGATTCAGTATGCAGCCTTGTAGACCAAAACCCTGCAGACTGGCATCCTCACGGAACCCGCATGGACTACATGCCTCACCAGCCCCAACTAGCCTGGGTAGCAAAGTTAGGCCTCTTTCACACGACCGTATGCGTTCTTGCGTTCGTCCGAAAAAACGAATGAAAACGCATGAAAGAAAAATAGCCACAATTAAGTCTTAATTAGCATATTCACATGAGTGGCTGCGGTGCAGAAATGTCTCGATCGGCAGAAATCTTTGGAATGACTACTAATTCTTAAATAAAGCCAGTTGTCTTCTTTTCCTAGTGCTGGCTGCTGCTAAACTCCCTCCCCCTTTTTTTCAGCTTCCATTGAAGTCTATGGGAGATTCCAACGTATCGAGGCAAAAGATAGGGCAAGACCTATCTTTTTACACACCTTATAAAATCAGTCGCCGTTTTTGTTCGCCAATGTCTTATTTTTCCGGGTGGGAATTTTTTTCTGCGCCTAAAAATCGTTCATCTGAATGAATGCATTGGAATTCAATCCTTCAGATGGTCACGATTAATTGATGCCGCTACAATAGCGGCATATATATAGTCATGTGAATAAGGCCTCAGAAGTATATATAATACAGAGGCTTTATTGGAGGCTTACATAGCTACTACATTGAGCTACAATATCCTCTAGTGACCCAGGAGGACACTACAAATCTCAATGAGAAACTGAGGTAGTTTTGGCACTTACCCCAGGTCCAGGAATGGGTTAAAAGCAGTGCCCCTGATGAGTAAGGAATTCTACTGAGCAAGAGGTTACAATAGATATTGAAGCAGTTAAGAGAAGAAGGTAGCATAAGACACTGAGGGATTCCTGGCAGATGACACCCAAGGGAACTTCTGCAGTGACAGGCTACACCGAGGGATTTCTGATGGACCACTCCTAAGGGAACCTCTGCAATGACAGAAGACCCAGAGGGATATCTGACAGATGACACCCAAAGGGCCTTCTGCAGTGACATCAAAGAGATATTCAAAAGTGTTTGAGGCTCAGTCATGTGGACCAGGCAGACGTAGAAATGCTACCCTGGATCCACTTCTTGATTACACCTGGCTCACCCCAACACATTGGACCTAAGATACTATAATTAGGACTTTGTGCTCCACATGCTGCCATTTTGTGGAAAATATTATGGAAGCAAACATACTAATACATAGTAGGGCTTTATTCCCATGAGTGTATATCAGCCGGCTGTTTTCACCTGGCCCATATATGCTGTGATCTAATGCATTGGATTCGTAAAAGCGCCCAGCCGGCCAATACAGCATCTGGCATTTTTACGTTGGGCCCAAAAGATAGTCCTGGAACTATCTTTTGGGCCAGACTACGTCGGCCGCTGCATGGGCTCCTATGGGAGCTCATGGCAATGGCCGCAGGTGGGAAGGAGTTTAGCAGCGTGGCTACGAAACTCCCTTCCTCTGCTCTTCTTCCCCCTCACAGGCTCACCTCTGCTCACCTCCCTGCTGGCTCTTTGCAATGGGAGGGGGTGGGGTCGGACTAAGGCTACGCCCCTCCCCGCCCTTTGTCCACAGCCAGCAATGGGAGGAGGCAGGATGGGTGGTGCTTAGCTCCTCCCCATCACACTTCCTCCCATTGCAAAGAACGAGTGGGGAGGAGAGTAGAGGTGAGCTGGCGAGGGGAAGGGGAAAGGGGCAACGGCATGGTGACCTCAGTATATATGCGCCAGGGCCTATGCCGTGTGGGCTCATTTGTGAGCCCGTTCAAGAGCTTTAACGCCCCAGATGGTAGGGTATATTGGGCAACCGTGAAAATAGCGGCCGATATATGCTTGTGGGAAAGATCCCTAACATAGTAATGGAGATACATGAAACAAATGCAAGTCGCAGCTTTTGACAAGATAATTGAGTGTATGCCATGTGCTGAATTATGCTCTTTAGTCATATTTTATCGGTTTTCTGTCTAGAAGAAGCTTTTTAGAGTGTTTTTCCATATAACCTTTGACCCACCCTCTATTAGCCAGAGTGAAGAGCCAGTGCAGGCAATGGTCTTTGCATTGGCATACCTGGTCTGTCTATTGTTGCAAGAAATGCACCAAATGTTTCCTATAGCTGAAAATAAGATTTACACAACATTATGGAAGAATTTTGGACCAGTCTGCCCTGTAAATGTGTTTATGTTCATCAATATTTCTGGGATGCCTAGTATACACAGCCTTCTTCACGTAATGCTGCAGCATCTCAATAGGGTTAAGGTCAAGACTGACTTGGCCATTCAAAATCACAAATAGTCTTTTTTTTCAGCGATTTTTTAATTAACTTATCAATGCAGAAATCCAGGTAATGCCCAACTGATCACTTCCTTTTTTTGCAGTTGTATATACTCTATGGTCACCTATTCTTTTGAATAACCAGCATGTAATACTTCACTTTCCCTGCAGTAGATTCAGTGAAGGTTGCAGCCAGCACGTCTGGCGATAGCATCTGTTCACCAAGAGTTTCTGAAGTCATACTCATAATGATCGTGTGATTAATAGGTCAGCTTAAGTATAAAAAGGGTTATCAACATTGGGTAACCTCTTCAACCCTTTAACGCCACAGTACATCATATTATGTCCTGGGCACATGGTACTTAAAGCAATAGGATGTAAACTTAAATGCTGTGGGTGGCATAGGCTCAGAAGTGAACCAGCATCATCCTGCAGTTGGAGCTAGCTGTGACTGACAAGCCCGTCTCCCACTGCAACAGCGGGGATCAGTGAGAACATATTCGGTATAATTGTATCTGTATTGACTTGTACAATAAATTGAACACACTATTCTGCATGGCAGAAATTGTAAAAAAAAGAACAAAAAAACTAAAAAACACAAAAATGCCTATTTTGTTCATTTTGTCCTCCAATAAAAGTGATCAAAAAACCGATATGTATCCAAATATGGCATCAATGTAAACTATAGCTCGCCATGCAAAAAACAAGCTCCCACAGAGCTTTTGTCCATGTAAAAATTAAAAAGGTTAGTGAATAGAGATGAGCGAGCACCAAAATGCTCGGGTGCTCGTTACTCGGGACGAACTTTTCGCGATGCTCGAGGGTTCGTTTCGAGTAACGAACCCCATTGAAGTCAATGGGCGACCCGAGCATTTTTGTATTTCGCCGATGCTCGCTAAGGTTTCCTTGTGTGAAAATCTGGGCAATTCAAGAAAGTGATGGGAACGACACAGCAACGGATAGGGCAGGCGAGGGGCTACATGTTGGGCTGCATCTCAAGTTCACAGGTCCCACTATTAAGCCACAATAGCGGCAAGAGTGGGCGCCCCCCCCTCCCAAAAACTTTTACTTCTGAAAAGGCCTCATTAGCATGGCATACCTTTGCTAAGCACCACACTACCTCCAACAAAGCACAATCACTGCCTGCATGACACTCCGCTGCCACTTCTCCTGGGTTACATGCTGCCCAACCGCCCCCCCTCCCCCCCACAGCGCACACCAAAGTGTCCCTGCGCAGCCTTCAGCTGCCCTCATGCCACACCACCCTCATGTCTATTTAGAAGTGCGTCTGCCATGACGAGGAACCGCAGGCACACACTGCAGAGGGTTGGCACGGCTAGGCAGCGACCCTCTTTAAAAGGGGCGGGGCGATAGCCCACAATGCTGTACAGAAGCAATGAGAAATAGAATCCTGTGCCACCGCCATCAGGAGCTGCACATGTGGGCATAGCAATGGGGAACCTATGTGCCACACACTATTCATTCTGTCAAGGTGTCTCTGCATGCCCCAGTCAGACCGGGCTTTTTAATTCATAGACACAGGCAGGTACAACTCCCTATTGTGAAGTCCCTGTCGACCGACAGCATGGGTGGCTCCCTGGAACCCACCGGCGGTACACAAAAATATCCCATTGCATTGCCCAACACAGCTGAGGTAGTAATGTCGTGCTTAATGCAGGTGGGCTTCGGCCCACACTGCATGCCCCAGTCAGACTGGGGTTCTTTACAAGTGGAATCAGATGCATTTATAATTCCCTGTGGACCCACAGCATGGGTGGGTGCCAGGAAGCCACCGGCGGTACACAGAAATATCACATTGCATTGCCCAACACAGCGGATGTAACGTCAGCTGTAATGCAGGTGGGCTAAAAATTCATTTGATTACACTGTAGGCGAGGGCCCACAAAAATTGCTGTATCAACAGTACTAATGTACATCAAAAAAATTGGCCATGGCCAACCAAGATGGCAGGTGAAACCCATTAATCGCTTTGGTTAATGTGGCTTAAGTGGTAACTAGGCCTGGAGGCAGCCCAGTTTAACAAAAAATTGGTTCAAGTTAAAGTTTCAACGCTTTTAAGAGCATTGAAACATATAAAAATTGTTTAGAAAAATTATGAGTGAGCCTTGTGGCCCTAAGAAAAATTGCCCGTTCAGCGTGATTACGTGAGGTTTCAGGAGGAGGAGCAGGAGGAGGAGGAGGAATATTAGACACAGATTGATGAAGCAGAAATGTCCCCGTTTTGGATGGTGAGAGAGAACGTAGCTTCCATCCGCGGGTGCAGCCTACGTATTGCTTACGTATCGCTGCTGTCCGCTGGTGGAGAAGAGAAGTCTGGGGAAATCCAGGCTTTGTTCATCTTGATGAGTGTTAGCCTGTCGGCACTGTCGGTTGACAGGCGGGTACGCTTATCTGTGATGATTCCCCCAGCCGCACTAAACACCCTTTCCGACAAGACGCTAGCCGCAGGACAAGCAAGCACCTCCAGGGCATACAGCGCTAGTTCAGGCCACGTGTCCAGCTTCGACACCCAGTAGTTGTAGGGGGCAGAGGCGTCACGGAGGACGGTCGTGCGATCGGCTACGTACTCCCTCACCATCCTTTTACAGTGCTCCCGCCGACTCAGCCTTGACTGGGGAGCGGTGACACAGTCTTGCTGGGGAGCCATAAAGCTGTCCAGGCCCTTAAAGACTGTTGCACTGCCTGGGCTGTACATGCTGCTCGATCTACGCACCTCCCCTGCTACCTGGCCCTCGGAACTGCGCCTTCTGCCACTACCGCTGTCGGATGGGAATTTTACCATCAGCTTGTCCGCCAGGGTCCTGTGGTATAGCAACACTCTCGAACCCCTTTCCTCTTCGGGAATGAGAGTGGGAAGGTTCTCCTTATAGCGTGGGTCGAGCAGTGTGTACACCCAGTAATCCGTGCCAGAATGCGTGTAATGCGAGGGTCACGAGAAAGGCATCCTAACATGAAGTCAGCCATGTGTGCCAGGGTACCTGTACGCAACACATGGCTGTCCGCACTAGGAAGATCACTTTCAGGATCCTCCTCCTCCTCCTCCTCAGGCCATACACGCTGAAAGGATGACAGGCAAGCAGCATGGGTACCGTCAGCAGTGGGCCAAGCTGTCTCTTCCCCCTCCTCCTCAGCCTCCTCATGCTCCTCCTCCTCCTCCTGAACGCGCTGAGATATAGACAGGAGGGTGCTCTGACTATCCAGCGACATACTGTCTTCCCCCGGCTCTGTTTCCGAGCGCAAAGCGGCTGCCTTTATGGTTTGCAGGGAACTTCTCAAGATGCATAGCAGAGGAATGGTGACGCTAATGATTGCAGCATCGCCGCTCACCACCTGGGTAGACTGCTCAAAGTTTCGAAGGACCTGGCAGATGTCTGCCAACCAGGCCCACTCTTCTGAAAATAATTGAGGAGGCTGACTCCCACTGCGCCGCCCATGTTGGAGTTGGTATTCCACTATAGCTCTACGCTGCTCATAGAGCCTAGCCAACATGTGGAGCGTAGAGTTCCACCGTGTGGGCACGTCGCACAGCAGTCGGTGCACTGGCAGATTAAAGCGATGTTGCAGGGTGCGCAGGGTGGCAGCGTCCGTGTGGGACTTGCGGAAATGTGCGCAGAGCCGGCGCACCTTTACGAGCAGGTCTGACAAGCGTGGGTAGCTTTTCAGAAAGCGCTGAACCACCAAATTAAAGACGTGGGCCAGGCATGGCACGTGTGTGAGGCTGCCGAGCTGCAGAGCCGCCACCAGGTTACGGCCGTTGTCACACACGACCATGCCCGGTTGGAGGCTCAGCGGCGCAAGCCAACGGTCGGTCTGCTCTGTCAGACCCTGCAGCAGTTTGTGGGCCGTGTGCCTCCTATCTCCTAAGCTGAGTAGTTTCAGCACGGCCTGCTGACGCTTGCCCACCGCTGTGCTGCCACGCCGCGCGACACTGACTGCTGGCGACGTCCTGCTGCTGCTGACACATCTAGATTGCGAGACAGAGGTTGAGGAGGAGGAGGAGGGTGCTTTAGTGGAAGAAGCATACACCGCCGCAGATACCACCACCGAGCTGGGGCCCGCAATTCTGGGGGTCGGTAGGACGTGAGCGGTCCCAGGCTCTGACTCTGTCCCAGCCTCCACTAAATTCACCCAATGTGCCGTCAGGGAGATGTAGTGGCCCTGCCCGCCTGTGCTTGTCCACGTGTCCGTAGTTAAGTGGACCTTGCCACTAACCGCATTGGTGAGGGCGCGTACAATGTTGCGGGAGACGTGGTCGTGCAGGGCTGGGACGGCACATCGGGAAAAGTAGTGGCGACTGGGAACTGAGTAGCGCGGGGCCGCCGCCGCCATCATAGCTTTGAAAGCCTCCGTTTCCACAACCCTATACGGCAGCATCTCAAGGCTGATAAATTTGGCTATGTGGACGGTTAACGATTGAGCGTGCGGGTGCGTGGCGGCGTACTTGCGCTTGCGCTCCAACACTTGCGCTAGCGACGGCTGGACTGTGCGGTGCGAGACATTGGTGGATGGGGCCGAGGACAGCGGAGGTGAGGGTGTGGGTGCAGGCCATGAGACGGTCGTGCCTGTGTCCTGAGAGGGGGGTTGGATCTCAGTGGCAGGTTGGGGCACAGGGGGAGAGGCAGCGGTGCAAACCGGAGGCGGTGAACGGCCTTCGTCCCACCTTGTGGGGTGCTTGGCCATCATATGTCTGCGCATGCTGGTGGTGGTCAGGCTGTTGGTGGTGGCTCCCCGGCTGATCTTGGCGCGACAAAGGTTGCACACCACTGTTCGTCGGTCGTCAGGCGTCTCGGTGAAAAACTGCCAGACCTTAGAGCACCTCGGCCTCTGCAGGGTGGCATGGCGCGAGGGTGCGCTTTGGGAAACACTTGGTGGATTATTCGGTCTGGCCCTGCCTCTACCCCTGGCCACCGCACTGCCTCTTGCAACCTGCGCTGCTGCTGCCCGTGCCTCCCCCTCTGAAGACCTGTCCTGTGTAGGCGTTGCACACCAGGTGGGGTCAGTAACCTCATCGTCCTGCTGCTCTTCCTCCGAATCCTCTGTGCGCTGCTCCCTCGGACTTACTGCCCTTACTACTACCTCACTGCAAGACAACTGTGTCTCATCGTCATCGTCCTCCTCACCCACTGAAAGGTCTTGAGACAGTTGGCGGAAGTCCCCAGCCTCATCCCCCGGACCCCGGGAACTTTCCAATGGTTGTGCATCAGTGACGATAAACTCCTCTGGTGGGAGAGGAACCACTGCTGCCCAATCTGAGCAGGGGCCCGAGAACAGTTCCTGGGAGTGTTCCCGCTCCTGAGCATGTGTCATTGTAGTGGAGTGAGGAGGCTGGGAGGAAGGAGGAGCAGCAGACAGAGGATTCGGATTTGCAGCAGTGGACGGCGCAGAACTGTGGCTGGACGACAGGTTGCTCGAAGCACTTTCTGCCATCCAGGACAGGACCTGCTCACACTGCTCATTTTCTAATAAAGGTCTCCCGCGTGGACCCATTAATTGGGCGATGAATGTGGGGACGCCAGAAACGTGCCTCTCTCCTAATCACGCAGCAGTCGGCTGCGATACACCTGGATCAGGAGTTCGGCCTGTGCCCACACCCT
This sequence comes from Eleutherodactylus coqui, assembly GCF_035609145.1. NCBI lineage: Eukaryota > Metazoa > Chordata > Amphibia > Anura > Eleutherodactylidae > Eleutherodactylus > Eleutherodactylus coqui. The sequence goes on from NC_089849.1 coordinate 56,558,278, forward strand.
CACTTGGCCCTCCGCGTCCTCGGCCGCGTCCACGTCCTCTAGGCCTACCCCTACCCCTCAGCATGCTGTATTACCAGTGATTTGATTTCCCAGGCAGGAAAGAAATTGGCGCAAGCCTGCAGTAAAACGTAGCTGGTTGCGTCTGATTTATTTAGGTTCTCCACGCAGCACACACGTACCCAGAGCCCTTAGGACTGACAGAGGCAGGGCAAATATACTTTTTTGCCTTTTGTTTAAAAGGATAGGCCCACTGCGTCTATTCACTGAATAATAAGTTTAATAACTGACACTGTGTTGCGGCCCTGCAAAAGTGTCACAGAACTTTACTGTTGCAGAGTTATTAACTGTGGCAGAGCAGGTATTTCCCAGGCAGGAAAGAAATTGGCGCAAGGCTGCACTCAACCGTAGCTGGTTGCGTCTGATTTTTTTACGTTCTCCACGCAGCACACACGTACCCAGAGCCCTTAGGACTGACAGAGGCAGGGCAAATATACTTTTTTGCCTTTTGTTTAAAAGGATAGGCCCACTGCGTCTATTCACTGACTAATATAACTGTGTTGCGGCCCTGCAAAAGTGTCACAGAACTTTACTGTTGCAGAGTTATTAACTGTGGCAGAGCAGGTATTTCCCAGGCAGGAAAGAAATTGGCGCAAGCCTGCAGTAAAACGTAGCTGGTTGCGTCTGATTTTTTTAGGTTCTCCACGCAGCACACACGTACCCAGAGCCCTTAGGACTGACAGAGGCAGGGCAAATATACTTTTTTGCCTTTTGTTTAAAAGGATAGGCCCACTGCGTCTATTCAATAACTAATAACTGTGTTGTGGCCCTGCCTACACAATTCTGTGCCTGTAGTATCAATGGAGGGTGCAATGCTCTGCACCGCCGATTTTGAGAAAAAAAAAAAAAAGCAACACAGCTGACAGCAGCCTGCACAGTACTCCACACAGTTAAATGTGGCCCTAGAAAGGACCGTTGAGGTTCTTGAAGGCTACACTCACTCCTAACACTCTCCCTGCCTAAGCACCACTTCTGTCCCTAATACCGGGTGCAATGCTCTGCACTGCGGATTTTGAGAAAAAAAAAAAAATTCTCCACTGCTAACAGCAGCCTGCACACACGTAGATGTGGCCCTAAGAAGGACCGTTGGGGTTCTTGAAGCCTACACTCACTACAAATACTCTCCCTACAGCAACTCCAATAGAACAGCACTTTCCCTCGGCTAACTCACAAGACATCTGAGGCGAGCCGCGGGAGGGGCCGACTTTTATACTCGGGTGACATCTGATCGCCCCAGCCACTCACAGCAGGGGGGTGGTATAGGGCTTGAACGTCACAGGGGGAAGTTGTAATGCCTTCCCTGTCTTTCAATTGGCCAGAAAAGCGCGCTAACGTCTCAGAGAGGAAACTGAAAGTAACCGGAACACCGCGTGGTACTCGTTACGAGTAACGAGCATCCCGAACACCGTAATATTCGCACGAATATTAAGCTCGGACGAGTACGTTCGCTCATCTCTATTAGTGAACTTTAAATGCAGCAATGAAAATAAAAAAATGTAAAAAAAATCCATTTTTATTCGGCAAATATGGAAAAACCTAAAAATATATACTTTTCGTATCGTCGTTATTGTACCAACCCGCAGGAAAAATTAATGGTGTAAAAAAAAATGGCAGAATTGATGTGTTTTGGCTCCCTGCCCTGCAAAAAAAAATAAAGTCTTGCAGCACATTATATGTCCCAAAAAAATGTTGCCAAAAAAATGACAGTTCTGCATTGCCATAAACAAGCTCTCATATTGCCATGTTGATGGAAACAGAAAAAAGTTACGGCTTTTGAAAATTTGAGATAAAAATCCCCCCAAAATAGTTGCGTCCTTATCACCAAAATAGGTTAAGCCCTTAAAGGGTGAAGAAGAGTTGTAGAATTCACTAAATGTATTTATTATTGCAATTAGAGATGAGTGAGTGTACTCGTTTAGGGCGTTTTTCAACTTGAGCACCGCTTTTTCCGAGTAACTGACTACTCGGACGAAAAAATTCGGGGGGCGCCGGGGGTGAGCGGGGGGTTGCAGAGGGGAGTGTGGGGGGAGAGAGAGAGAGCTCCCCCTCTGTTCCCCACTGCTACCCCCTCGGAAAAAGCGGTGCTCGAGTGCAAAAACACCCGAAGCGAGTACGCTCGCTCATCACTAATTGCAATCAAAGATGAAACATACAAAACAAAGATGTATCTAATGTGCTCAGTGAGTTGTGCCAAAGTCATAAAGCCCCAAGTGCTTGGCACAATTTTCATCAACGCCTTACTGGTTGAAGGCTACAAAATTGAAAACCATTGATAAATCTCCCCATTGTACAAGCAAGACTGTCCGTACATGACCATCGGTGACCGGAAACATCAGGGTTGTGTATCAGAAAACCTTAGCTTTTAAACTTCCTTCACAGCTCATTCATTTTTCCCCAGTTCTGAATTATGCTTTGCACCTGACTGGTATGAAAGTTTCCATCTTGTGCTCCATTTATCTATCGCCTTCAATAAAGCTTTGTATTTTATTTTTGGAATTGGTGCTATTTTTTCCCTTTTCTAAATCCTGAACAAACTGCAGCTCGCACAAGAAAAACCTCCAGTCTCTGGATGAAAACACTTAATTGATGCGATTTATAATATCAACAAACAGCCGGAACCCTAATTAAAAACAAAGACAATCTGTTCCGTGTTTCTTCCAGCAGGAATTAGAAAACCATAATTAGTTTTGTAATTTTGTTTTTCTGACTCGGTGTAATTCTTAACAGTACACTTATAGCCAATCAGGGAAAAGAAATTGTTTAACTCTATGATGATGTCATACAGTACCCGGTAATGATAAGGAGCACCTGCTGGAAGCCAGTACTGCAGAGCACATAACAGATCAGTGCCTGAGGACACTATTAAAGGGGTTGTACCAAGACAGATGATAAAAGTCAACCCATAGAATAGATGATAAAAGCCTGATCTCACCACTAAGACCCCCACCAATCTCAAGAACTGGGTTGTCCTCTTCTTATCATCACTGAAGGCTTTGATGCACCACCCACAGTGACTTGGAAGCTGAATAAATTGATGGCCACTAGAGTTGAGAGAACATACTCTGCCGAGCTTGATACTCCTTCGAGTATTAGCGTACTTGATGGTGCTGATTACTTGAACAAGCATCAAGCCGTGTTCGACCCCACCCCAGTTTTTGGCTCCTCCCCACCGTGATGCAGATGCGTCATTGGCAAATTATTTGTCCGGGGGAGAGAGAGAGAGAGAGACGAACCTAGGAGAAAAAAAAAAAGCTCGGGACCTGGCGTCCCACATACAAAAATACTCAAGTCTCCCATTGTAGTCAATGGGGTTCGTTACTGGAGTAGAGCTCTTGAATTTTACGAAAAGCTCAACTCGAATAACACGGACCCGAACATTTGGGTGCTCACTCATCTCTAATGGTCACACATGTGTGACTCTGCTACATTCATCTTAATGGAGGTTGACAGAAATGGCCGAATACAAGTACTTGACTATCTCTGCTAGTTCCGTTGAAGATGAATAGAGCAGCATCGTGCATAGATGACTACTGCTCCATTCAATCTCTTCCTCAATATGGGGGGTGCAGTGAGCCCGCAGTAAGGAGAAGAAGGGGACATGGTGTCCCTGTTCTCAGGATTAGTGGAGGTCTCAGGGGTGATACCCCCACCAATCACAATTTTATCATCTATCCTGCGGATGGGTGATAAAACGTTAGTCTTGGTACAACCCCTTTAAGACATGGGATAAGACTTCCTCCTTCTACGATGAGGATATGCATGCCTTATTAAGAGATTGTTCGTATTTGAATGTATGTGCATTGCATTTCTTCAACAAGATTTTAATGGTTTGGTACTGAATACTTACTTTTTTGCATATATATATATAAGAACGCGAAGAACAGTTTGGACCTTGAAGAGGTCGTCTCACAAACACAGGATATAGTTACCTTGGCAATGGAAGTGTGAGCCAATTCTCAAATGCCCGCTGCACAACTGACCTTGGCCTTTCGAACAGTGGCCACTGGAGGAGAAAAGTAGTATTACATGTAGCAATTCAAACAAATGGATGACCTTGGATGATTTTAGTCGTTCAGAGCGAGTAATCTTGCTTTCTTTTTGACTCTTCAATCTGGACCACCTTCTATGACATCCATATTGACAGTGGTTGTCTTCGCAATGCAAAGCCTTTAACGATAATTGCTACCATACCTAGAATAAGGCAGAGACATGGACAAGAAAGGAGTTCTTATTTCATTTCAGAAAGATTACTTAATTTTTTCCAAAGTCCTGGTCTGCAAGAATGTGACTTGTCAGTGATTGCAGTCAGTGGTGGATACGGAGAAAAGTTCTGTGCAAGAATAGTATTTCGGCCCTACCAACTAATTTATCACAGATTATAAACTCGTGAACAGTGTGACATCATGAACCTCATTGGATGATCAATACCAGATGACAGACCTCGATGGCATATAATGTTGCCACCAGTTGGCTCCATTTGGCTTTTTCCAGAGACTGCATGGTCAACCATTGACTATAAAAGGTTGGCCATGTGGCTTCCAGACAAAACCAAAGGGAAACAACAAGGGGAGACAAGAGTAGATGTGCCGTTCCATTCTACCAACCGGGGGCTGCAACCAGACCTCTGCTGATTGGACATTGGTGCAACATCCTAACAATATATATCATCGATGTTCCATTATCAAATCTCATCAGCCACATAATTTTCTGCAGATTGTTCAGTAGTTACATAGTTGATTAGACATGTATTCTTAAACATTTTCCTTATACCAAAACGCCATATCTGAAAACCTCTGGAGAAGTCTAAAAATCAATCTCCATTTATCCTAAATGCTGAATCCCAGCTCCACAATAAGACACAACAATTACTTTTATTTGACATTTTTCTTCACTTTCTTCTGAATGGCTGCCAATAATGTCATCGTTTATAGAAGATACGGGTCATTTATGCTTCATTAATAGTGAGATGCCACATTACCATTGAATACTATGCTCTATTATATTTAATGTGCCTGAAGAATGTATAAGAAGAGAAGACAATATTGGAGGAAGGGGGAAGCGAGATGGATGCATTGACCATTGCATTAAAGTCCTTTGAACAGTTTCTTTCATTATGAATTGTACGTTTATGTATGTGAATAGTTGGAGACTTAGAAAGGCAACAGAATAGCAGCGAGTTATATAATAATATACTATGTATGTTAAATATCAATACTATAATACATTACGCAAATTTATTATATACTTGAGATGTGCGTTCCGAGAAGACCCATCAACATATGTCTTACATCATAGAGGAGGATTGGGCCTAATTTTCAAGCATCCTTAACAATGTTCCTGTTTATTCATCCTATTGTTGTTATTAATCTTAGTATTATTTCTGATGGCTGCCATCCACGCCCAGTGGGACCTCTTTTCATCTGCCCTTGCTTCACCATCATTCTCTGCCTTTTCTGCCTGTCACTGTCCGGACCCATAGGGTGCATGTGCTCAACCTGCTGCTTAGGCTGGGATCTCACTGAGCGTATTCCCGGCGGAAATCCCGCAGTTTGGCCGCAGCGAAAAACCGCGAGATTTCCTCCGGGAAAGTGCTGCTTCAAAACCTGTGTTGGAGCGGTTCGGCCCCAAGCTTTTCCGTTGCGGCCGGCACTCCTATAGAGGAAAGCGCGGCCGGCAACGGAAAACAAAAACAAAATGAACATGCTTTGGCCGGCAAATCCACGCCAAAGCGCTGGCTTATGCTGGCTTTGCCGCGACGGATTCGCCGTCCCGTGTGGACGAGATTTCTAAGAAATCTTGTCCACATGGCTGGCTAATCACAGGATTAGCGGCCGCAGGCGGGCTTGCCGTGGCGAAATCCCGGATGGAATTTCCATGGCAAATCCACCCTGTGTGAACCCAGCCTTAAAGAACTAAAGCATGCACCCAGCTTTTCTGCCTCCAGTTTATCCCAGTCCTTGCTGGGTTATATAAGGCAGCTTACCCCACTGAAAGGTGCCTGAGCAATGTGGTTTCTAGTGTTCTAGTGAAGGTGTTTCTGCATACTGCTTGCTTCCTGGTTTTGACCCTTTGCCCGAAAATATAGCTTTCTCGAACTCTGCCGGTTCTGACCACGGCCAGTTTACCTGACCCCTTGGTAACTCACTCTAGTATCATTTGACTTGACCGGTTCAGGTGTCACTGTACTGAGACTATTCCTGAGATAACAGCCAAGAAGTTCCCTTAAGCGAAGAACAGATCCCTCTATAAAGAGGGTTAAAGGGTGAAGACCAGGGGCCTTTTGGAGCTGGCCTTGGGAGTAGCCCTAAGTCAAATTAGTTAGTGACGCAGTGAGTCCACATTCACTCCAAAACATTATTGTTATGATGATTATCATTGTTGTTTTTCTTATTTTAATGGTGGTATTGAGCAAACTGAACCAGTAGAACTTTGCTGAAAGCATGGCATGCAATGAACCAAAACTTCAGGCAGTTCATTCCAGCAAACCTTCACCAATGGCGTTTCTTCTCATGTGGCTCAGCAATTAGCGCTGTTGCCTTGCCATATTGGGGTCCTAGGATCAAATCAAGATATAGTACATCTTGACTTTATTAGAGCATCTGACAAAGTATCTCATACCATCCTTATTGAAAAAAATGGCCAAATATGGCATTGACAAGGCAACTGTTTGGTGGATTCACAACTGGTGATCGTAATCAAAAAGGGGTCATAAACGGCTGCACATCCAAGTGAAAGAATGTCTCAAGTGGGGTACCACAAGGCTCTGTCCTAGGCCCAGCGTTGTTCAACATTTTTATAAATGATCTAGAGGAGGAAATTGAAGGGAAACGGATCAAAATTGCCAACGACACAAAGATAGGAGGGATAACACTGGAAAAGAGAGAAAGAAGATTCAAAAAGATCTAGAAAAGCTTGAACAGTGGGCGGCGACTAACAGAATGGTATTTAATAAGGAGAAATGCAAAGTCCAACATCAGGACAAGAAAAATTAAAAAAGCATGACAGAAGCCATGTTCATAGATTACCATTAGAGATGAGCGAGTATACTCGCTAAGGCTGCATTCCCACGAACGTATATGGGCTCGGTTTTCACGCCGAGCCGATATACGTCATCCTCATGTGCGGGGGGGGGATGGAAGAGCCAGGAGCAGGAACTGAGCTCCCGCCCCCTCTCTGCCTCCTCTCCGCCCCTCTGCACTATTTGCAATAAAAGGAGGCGGGGCGGTGCTAAGTTCCGAAGATTAGCCCCGCCCCGTCCCGCCTCGCCCCATTGCAAATAGTGCAGAGGGGCGGAGAGGAGGCGGGAGCTCACTTCCTGCTCCTGGCCCTTCCACCCCCCCCCCCCCTGCACACTAGGACAACATATATCAGCTCGGCGTGAAAACCGAGCCAATATACGTTCGTGGGAATGCAGCCTAAGGCACATTACTCGAGCGAGTAGTGCCTTAGCCGAGTATCTCCCCGCTCGTCTCTAAAGATTCGGGGGCGGGGAGCGGCAGGGGAGAGGGAGGAGATGTCTCTCTCCCTCTCTCCCCCCCCCCCCCCCCCCGGTCCCCGCCGCAACTCACCTGTCACCCTCGCCGGCCCCCGAATCTTTAGAGACGAGCGGGGAGACACTCGGCTAAGGCACTACTTGCTCGAGTAATGTGCCTTATCGAGTATACTCGCTCATCTCTAATTACCATACTACTGTCCTTCAGTTGCATCACTGATCACAGACAAAATGCAATATTGCTTCTCAAAGGAAGGGTGGACATATATGGGCCATACTAATCTTTGGAGGTATACCAGTGTCAGACATTCTGTTAGGCTCTAAGGCCGCATTCAGACAGACTGCTACAAGATTACAGTACAGTTCTATAGTGATCTGTAGAGTTCTATGGGGATCTTAGTTCAGTTTCTTTAAACCACGAAAGGTCTCTAGATATAATTTATACTCTAAAGACCAACAGTAGTAAGTTTGTCTAAATACAGCCTTCCTTATGATAAAGCAGCTTATCATTAATATTCGTCATGAAATGCCAATAATTGGTGGTAGAATGACACGATTTCTTTTCTAGACACAAGCAAGTAAAGTAATGATTACTGCTAAATGAGATCATCAATGAGAAAAATGAACACATTTGCATTTAGTGAACAACTAAGTGCTTGTTCGATATTGACAAATACATTTGTAACTGAATTAAGAGGATCTTATTTCTTGGTGCTTGAGCAATAGTGTCAATCCCCTAATATGTGCGGCCTCCTACTCCATAGAGGTACTTCAAATCAAGTCAATAGTTTGTGCCACTTCTGCTGCATCCGTTATTTTCCTTTATTTCCTGTTATTTATATGGCAAACTTATTACTCGGCACTCTACCAAAAATCAATTTAAATTGTCAATTTTACAATAGGCAAATCTAACAAGGGATTTAGGAAAATCTTTGACATAAATTCACGGCTGAAATGCAAAATAATGCAGCAGATTAGCATTTGGACACAGAAAACATATTTAAGTGCAGTGTACCTAATTTGTGGAGTCTGAGCGAGTAATGACCATAATAAGATTTATAATATCCATGTTGGCATTCCACACAGATACTTTGTATGCACATAACAGATCATAGTTTATGCGCTTGGTGCTGAATAGTGTTGAGATAACCAAACCAGCCGAACCCTATTTCAAGTTGAACTTTGCTAAAAGTTCGGAGTGAACCTTGGGCAGTTCATCCAGGCCACACCCATTTAAAAGAAGGTGGTGGTTGTCTTGCTGTGGCTCAGCAGCTAGCATTGTTACCTTGCAACACTGGGGTTCAAATCTGACCAAGGACAACATCTGCATGGAGCTTATATGTTCTTCCTGTGTTTTATAATAAGCACCTTTATTTATATAGCACATACTGTACATATTAGATAGTGCTTTACATTGCTAGATATTTTTCGGTCCTCATTGGGGTTCACAATATATAGTCACCTACAGAGGCGTAACTTGAAGCTTCTGGGCCCCAATGCAAAACCTGTAACAGGGCCCCCAACTATAATGCTTTATTCATAGTACTGGGCTCCCTATATGGAGAAGAGAAGCCTTATAGGCCCCCTAAGGCTCCTGGGCCTGGGTGCAACCGCATCCCCTGCATCCTCTATAGTTACGCCCGTGGTCACCTATGAGTATGTTTTTGGAGAACATACAAACTCCATGCAGATGTTGTCCTTGATCATATTTGAACCTAGGACTCCAGTGTTGCAAGGTAACAGTGCTAATCACTGCAACACCATGCTTGTTCTTGCTCCTTATCTACCTTATCTACTAGGAATAACATAGAAACACTATACAGATGTTGTCCTTGGTCAGATTTCAACCTAGGACTCCAGCACTGTAAGACAAGAGTCCTAACTGCTAAGACAGCATGCTTCTTCTTCCTCTTCCTCCTTCTCCTCTGTCTTTTTTATCGCCTTGCCCTTCCTTCCTTTTTTATCTCGGTCGGAAGGAAGGTGGGTGGCTCACTGTTAGCACTATTGTCTTTTTAGCACTGGGTTCCTTGTTTCAGATCTGACCAAGGACAACATCTGGATGGGGTTTCTATCTTCCCAAAAGCATACATTAATAGATGAATACAGATTGTGAGCCCCAATGAGGTCAGAAAATACCAAGTGATATAAAGTACTATGTGCTATATAAATAAAGGTGATTCGTATGAAACACAGGTAGATTATACAAACTCCATAGAGATATGGTCCTTAGTCAGATTTGAGCTCATGATCCCAATGATACAAGGCAAAAACGTCGACCGCTGAGCCACAGGACCACGTCCAATGTTATACACCTATTTTTAGGGGTATTGGGGAACTTCCAGTTCAGTTTGAACTAATTTCGGACTCGGTACTCAAGTCGAACTTTTCGCAATGCTTGAGAGCTTGTTTTGAGAAATGAACCCCATTGAAGTCAATGGGGGACTCGAGCCTTTTTATATGGGACCGATGCTCCGCATAGGGGAGGTTGTGTGAAACACCTGAAAACATCAGAAAGTCATGGAAACACCACAGAAATGGATAGAGAATGGCAGGGGCAGCATGCATGGCTGCATCTGAGGAACCCAGGTCCCACTATTAAGCCAAATTGGGGGCAAGAGCCTGGCGGTCACTCCCCTAACAATGTACTTGGGACAGACCACCATTACCAAGGCACACGCGCTGGCACATCTTAGCTAAGCACCACACTAGCTGCAACCAAGGACAATCACAGCCTGCGGGTGACACCGCTGCCTCTTCTCCTGGGTTACATGCTGGCATTGTGTTACCATGCAGGTCGGCACAGGCATCCTGGAGCTCTGGTGTCGGGGCTCTCCCGGCGGCTTGGGGCGGCCGGTGGGCGGCGGCGTGGGCGTGTCCACCCGTAGGGTGCTGCCCGCATGCCTCCATCCTTCTTATGCAGCAGTGGGAGGAGTTGCCTCCTCCCACTCTCCGCCCCTGGGCGGAGCCTTGTAGTTAAATGACTGGCAGTGATCTGAGCTCACTGCCAGTTATTGGTTCTGTCAGCTCCTAGTTAGTTCTGGCTGCAGTTTCCCTCCAGTCAGTCTGCTAGTCTGCTCGTCAGCTTCCTTTCCCTAGCTCTGTCTAGTGCTCAGCATTTTCCTGTTTGGTATTCCATCTGCCTTCCTTGTCAGCACTCTGTCCCCCGGTAGTTAGTTCCATCTAGGTAGTCGCCAGGTCCCTAGCCAGAGTAGGGACCGCCGCCCAGTTGTCCGCCTGGGGTTAGCCAGGTCGAGGCAAGTAGGCAGGGACAGTGGGATGCGGTAAGTTCAGGGCACCCCATCTGGCACTCGGGGGTCAGAGTGCCGTAACATAATAACTGGCCCTTTAAACTATTTTTTTCCATGGAGGCGATCAGCTCCCTCGCAAACCAGCTGCAAGCCCTGGTGCCAGTGATCCAGGATTTATCAGCTCGCATGGTGGCCCAGGAGCAGTGGGCGTTGTCGCAGGGGCCGGATGCTTCGACCAGTCCCGAACCCAAGTGCCCTCTTCCCGAGGTGTTCTCTGGGGAGAGGAACAAGTTTTTTGTTTTCCAACAGGCGTGTGGCCTGTTTTTTCGGATGCGTCCCCGTTCTTCCGGGTCGGAGGCCCAGAGGGTCAGGCTTATAATGTCCCTGCTGCGGGGCTTTTTCCATTCCCGAGGGTTCCCCCTGCCTGCAGTCGGTGGACTCCTTTTTTCAGCAACTTGGGGGTATCTTCGATGAACCGGATCGAGTGGGGTTGGCGGTTTCGTGGCTGTTGGCGCTGCATCAGGGGTCGCTTTGTGTGGTGGATTATTGCTCCAATTTCAGATGCTATGCGGGTGATACTGCATGGAACGATAGCGCTCTGAAAGACGTTTTTCTGCAGGGCCTCTCGGACGCTGTTAAAGAACTGTTGATTTCCCATCCCATTCCCGGGTCCTTAAAGGAGGCTATGGAGCTAGCGGTGAAGGCAGATAGGAGGCTCAGGGCTGGGAAGCAAGATAGACAGGCCCGTAGAGTCAGGGAGGTCGTTTGTCCTGTTCCCTCCTCTTCCGTACCAGTCTCTGTTCCCGAGCCTATGGAGGTGGACCCGCTGGACCCCAAGGAGCGACGCCGGATTCGTTTACTGCATCATCTCTGCCTCTACTGCGGGAAAGCTGGACATCGGGTGATAACCTGCCCCCTGAAGCCTCAGCGCCCACAGTCTGAACCGGCGGAAGACTCCAAAGTCCTAGGCGATTGCTGGGAGGATCGCCTAGGACGGCAGGTACTTCCTAAACTTATGGTACCTTGTCAGGTTAGATTCCGGAACTTTTCCCGCCCAGGGCAGGCGTTTATTGATTCCGGAGCAGCCGCTAACCTGATAAGCAGGCGTTTCGTTAGACCCCTGATGGCTGAATTTGTGGCGCTGAAGACGCCAATTCGTTTTACTAGCATTGATGCTACCCCTCTTGCTACGGGCTTGGTACGATGGAGGACCCCAGTGTTACAGTTCACGGTGGGGAGTTCCCACTCGGAAGAACTATCATTCCTGGTGATGGAGAAGATATCGGTTGACATGGTACTAGGGATGCCGTAGTTGGCGTTGCACAACCCCCAATTCAATTGGACCACCCGGGAACTGACTCATTGGGGACCATCCTGCCAGAGCCATCTTGCTTCCCTTCCTCTCTGCTCAGTAGATACTGCGCTCATTCCGGAATACTTGTCTGACTTCCGGGATGTGTTTTCCCAAAGCCTGTCAGAGACCCTGCCTCCTCACAGAGAGTGGGATTGTGGGATAGACCTTATTCCAAGCAAGCCCATCCCTAAGGGGAATGTCAAGTTTGATGCCCTCTCGCGGAGTTTTGGGGTGCCAGAATGTGAGTCACTGCCTCCTGAAAATACCCTGGAACCTGGGGTTGTGGTTGCGGCTGTGGACTCTGGTCTCATTCCCCGCCTTCAGAGGGCTCAGCAGGACGCTCCACCAGGGGTTCCCGAGGGCAGATGGTTTGTGCCAGAATCATTAAGCCTCTCAGTTTCTGAACCCTACAAGGTGGGTCAGAAGGTGCATCTGTCCTCCAGGAACCTCAGACTGAAGGTCCCATCCTTAAAGCTTGCGCCGCGCTTTGTAGGGCCTTTTACTATTACGCGTGTAATTAACCCACTCACTTACGAACTTGAGTTGCCAGCCACGTGGAAAGTGCATAGGGTTTTCCACAAGTCCTTGTTGAAACCCTTTGTCCCTTCGGTGAGGCCCACCTCCGGTCCCCCGCCTCCCACCCTGATCCGGGGCGAGGTCGAGTATGAGGTGCAGGAAATCCTGGATTCTTGTCTGCGACGGGGGACTTTGCAGTATTTGGTGGCTTGGAAGGGTTCTGGTCCTGAAGACCATTCCTGGGTGGCTGCACGGGAAGTTCACGCTCCTGTGTTGGTACGGCGTTTTCACCGTCGTTTTCCGGATAAGCCTGGTCGGGTTTCCGGGGGCCCGGAGGTCCCCCGTCAGAGGGGGGGTAATGTTACTATGCAGGGCGGTGCGGGGTCCCGCGGTCGGCGCGCGTTGCTTTGGCATCGGCGCAGGCGTCCTGGAGCTCTGGTGTCGGGGCTCTCCCGGCGGCTTGGGGCGGCTGGTGGGCGGCGGCGTGCGCGTATCCGCCCGTAGGGTGCCGCCTGCACGCCTCCATCCTTCTTATGCAGCAGTGGGAGGAGTTGCCTCCTCCCACTCTCCGCCCCTGGGCGGAGCCTTGTAGTTAAAAGACTGGCAGTGATCTGAGCTCACTGCCAGTTATTGGTTCTGTCAGCTCCTAGTTAGTTCTGTCTGCAGTTTCCCTCCAGTCAGTCTGCTAGTCTGCTCGTCAGCTTCCTTTCCCTAGCTCTGTCTAGTGCTCAGCATTTTCCTGTTTGGTATTCCATCTGCCTTCCTTGTCGGCACTCTGTCCCCCGGTAGTTAGTTCCATCTAGGTAGTCGCCAGGTCCCTAGCCAGAGTAGGGACCGCCGCCCAGTTGTCCGCCTGGGGTTAGCCAGGTCGAGGCAAGTAGGCAGGGACAGTGGGGTGTGGTAAGTTCAGGGCACCCCATCTGGCGCTCGGGGGTCAGAGTGCCGTAACACATTGCTGTCCAACCCCCGCACGACCCTGCATCCACAGCACACACAAAATTTTCCCTGCGCAGCCTTAAGCTGCCCTAATGCCACACGCTCGCTTCATAGCCACACCACCCTTGTGTCGCTTTATAAGTGCGTCTGCGATGAGGAGGAACCGGAGACACACACTGCAGAGGGTTGGCAGGGCCAGGCACCGACCCCCTTTGAAAGTGTGGGCGGTAGCCCACAATGCTGATGAGAATTGATGATAAATTGATGTACAATCATCATTCAAATCCCATACCACCTCCGTCACAAAATTGTCAGGAGCCGCAAATGTTGGCCTAAAGGGGACTCAGGTGCCAGCACTTCTACACCTCTCCAAAATGCAGCAGCGCATACTAACACCAAAGATTGATTTGAAGCCGGAGATGTCGCAAAAGTAGCCACCACAGGTGTACAGTGACCCTGTGGAAGTCTTATGAAATCCGTTTTGCTTCCTGTGAATGCTCCAATCCAGTATCTCGGATAACTGTGGTAATTTGTAGCACGAGAGATAATACATGTCGCCCAAAGCAGATCCCCAGACCCCAAGCAGGAGGAGGAGATGGCATAATAAGCCCGAGAAACCATGACCGAGGTCGGACCCGCAATACTCTGTGTGGGAAGCACGTGAGCAGGCCCAGAGTCAGGCTCGATCCCAGCCTCGACCTTGTGTGACCCAAGGTGCCGTGAGTTACATAGCTATGGGAAATCCATGTGTCCCCGCACACTTCATTCTGTGTAGGTGTCAGATAGCTGAACAATGCAATGGGAAAGCTGTCTGCACCCTACCCATCATTCAGTGTATTTGTACCAAACAGCTGGACACCGTGCTGGGAAACTTTGTGCACCCACAGCATATCCCATGAAACCCAAGGAAAGTATTAAACATGAAGCAATTACAGTGCTCAAACATGGCAGAGTTTCACCCCACCCAGGACCTCGGCCTCTGCACACACCCATAGCAATCGTGGGCATAAGGCGGACTCGGATGCTAGTACAGCTGTGAACGTCTCATTAAATCAGTTACGGTTGCTTTCATCGCTCCAAAGACTGGATGAACCACAAAGAAATTCAACGGGCCAAACCTGGCACAGTTGATTCCTGCCCCCCTGGACCTCGGCCTCTGCCCACACCATCAGTAATCGTGGGCATAAAGTGGACTCGGATGCTAGTACAGCTGTGAACATCTCATTAATTCAGTAATGCTTCTTTTGATTGGTCCAAACTAGTGTCTCAGATAACTGTGGTAACACGAGAGCAAATACGTGTTGCCCAGCGCTGATCCCTGGACCCCAAGCAGGAGGAGGAGGTGGCACAATAAGCCCGAGAAACCATGACCGAGGTAGGACCCGCAGTACTCTGTGTGGGAAGCACGTGAGCGGGCCCTGGGTCAGGCTCGCTCCCAGCCTCCACCTTGTGTGACCCAAGGTGCTGTGAGTTACATAGCTATGGGAAATCCATGTGTCCCCACACACTTCATTCTGTGTATGTGTCAGATAGCTGAACACCGCACTGGGAAAGCCGTCTGCACTCTGCACCCTACCCAAGTCATTCAGCATATTTGTGCCAGATAGGTAAAACACCGCAATGGAAGTCTTTGTGCACCCATAGCATAGGCGAGCCCATGAAAATCAAAGACGGTATTACACATGAAGAAATCTGAGTGCCAACACATGGCAGAGTTTCACCCCGCCCAGGACCTCGGCCCACACGTCTGCCCTAGTCATTCTGTGTATTAGTGCCAGATAGGCAAAACACCGCAATGGGAAAGCCGTCTGCACCCTACCCAAGTCAGCCAGTGTATTTGTGCCAGACAGGTAAAACACCGCAATGGGAAGTCTTTGTGCACCCACAGCATAGGCAAGCCCATGAAACTCAAAGACGGTATTACACATGAAGAAATGAAGAGTGCCCACGCATGGCAGAGTTTCACCCCGCCAAGGACCTCGGCCCACACTTCTGCCCTAGTCATTCTGTGTATTTGTGCCAGACAGCTAAATACCGCTATGGGAAACCTTTGTGCACCCACAGTATAGGCGGACCCCTGAAACTTTTCTGTTGCAAGAGTATAGGCGAACCCCTCAAACCTTTTATTAGCAAGTGTATAGGCGGACCCCTGAAACTTTTCTGTTACAAGAGTATAGGCGAAACCCTCAAACCTTTTAGTAGCAAGTGTATAGGCGACCCCGTCAAACCTTTCAGTAGCAAGTGTATAGGAGGACCCCCCAAACCTCTTAGTAGCAAGTGTTTGGACGGACCCATGAAACTTTTCTGTAGCAAAAGTATAGGCGAACCCCCGAAACATTTCTGTAGCAAGAGTATAGGCGAACGCCTCAAACCTTTCAGTAGCAAGTGTATAGGCAGACCCCTGAAACTTTACTGTTGCAAGAGTATAGGTGAACCCCCGAAACATTTTTGTAGCAAGAGTATAGGCCAACCCTTGAAACTTTTCTGTTGCAAGAGGATAGGCGAACCCCTCAAACCTTTTAGTAGCAAGTGTATAGGCGGACCCCTCAAACCTTTTAGTAGCAAGTGTATAGGCGAACCCCTAAAACCTTTTAGTAGCAAGTGTATAGGTGAACCCCTCAAACCTTTAAGTAGCAAGTGTATAGGCGGTCCCCTCCAACCTTTTAGTAGCAAGTCTATAGGCGAACCCCTCAAACCTTTTAGTAGCAAGTGTATAGGCGGACTCCTGAAACTTTTCTGTTGCAAGAGTATAGGCAAACCCCTCAAACCTTTTAGTAGCAAGTGTATAGGCGAACCCCTCAAACCTTTTAGTAGCTAGTGTATAGGCGAACCCCTCAAACCTTTTAGTAGCAAGTGCATAGGCAGACCCCTGAAACTTTTCTGTTGCAAGAGTATAGGTAAACCCTCATGCCTTTTAGTAGCAAGTGTATAGGTGGACCCCCTCAAACCTTTTAGTAGCAAGTGTATAGGCGAACCCCTCAAACCTTTTAGTAGCAAGTGTATAGGCGGACCCCCAAAATCTCTTAGTAGGAAGTATATAGACGGACCCCTGAAACTTTTCTGTAGCAAGAATATAGGCGAACCCCTCAAATCTTTTAGTAGCAAGTGTATAGGCGGACCCCTCCAACCTTTTAGTAGCAAGTGTATAGGCGAACCACTCCAACCTTTTAGTAGCAAGTGTATAGGCGGACTCCTCAAACCTTTTAGTAGCAAGTGTATAGGCAAACCTCTCCAACCTTTTAGTAGCAAGTGTATAGGCGGACCCCTCCAACCTTTTCGTTACAAGTGTATAGGCGGACCCATGAAACATTTCTGTAGTAAGAATATAGGCGAATCCCTGAAACATTTCTGTTGCAAGAGTATAGCTCTTGCAACAGAAATCCCTCAAACATTGGTGTACAAAGAGTATAGGCGGACACCTGAAAAAATTAGTTTGCCAAGAGTATAGGCAAAGGCAGGAAAAATTTGTTGGCAAAGAGTATAGGCGAAGGCCTGAAAAATTGGTGTACCAAGAGTACAAGTGTACCCATGAAAAATTGCTTAACCCTGAGGTCAGGTGAAAGCCATAAATACAGCTCGTTGTTGCTTTATTTGTAACAGAGCCAGGATCCTCCTCCTCTTCAGCCCATACACGCTGAACAGATGAGAGGCAAGCAGCATGGGTACCCTCTGCAGTGTGGCCAGCAGTCTCTTCCCCCTCCTCCTCCTCCCCCTCCCCCTCTAAAACGAGCTGAGATATAGACGCGAGGGTGGTCTGGCTATCAAGCGACATACTGTCATCCCCCATCTCCTGTTCTAACTGCAAAGCGTCAGCCTCTATGCTTTGCAGCGGACTTCTCAGCAATCAAAGCAGCCGGATGGTAACGCTAATGATGGCCGCATTACCGCTCACCATCTGGGTAGACTCCTCAAAGTTTCCGAGGACCTGGCAGATGTCTGCCATCCATGCCCACTCTTCTGCAAAGAACTGCAGAGGCTGACTACCACTCCGCTGCCCATGTTGCAGCTGGTATTCCACAATTGCTCTACGCTGCTCGTACAGCCTAGCCAACATGTGCAGCGTAGAATTCCAGCATGTCGGCATGTCGCACAGTAGTCAGTGCTCTGGCAGCTAAAACCGATGTTGCAGTGTCCTGAGAGTAGCAGCATCCGTGGTGCACTTGCGGAAATGTGTGCACATGCGCCGCACCTTGCCGAGCAGGTCAGACAAGTGCGGGTAGTTTTTCAGAAACCGCTGAACCACCAGATTGAAGACGTGGGCCAGCCATGGCACATGTGTGAGGTTGCCAAGCTACAAAGCCGCCATCAGGTTACGGCCGTTGTCACACACGACCATGCCCGGCTGGAGGGTCAGCAGTGAAAGCCAGAGGTCGGTCTGCACTGTCAGACCCTGTAACAGCTCGGGGGCCGTGTGCCTCTTGTCACCTAAGCTGATTAGTTTCAGCACGGCTTGCTGACGCTTGCCCACTGCTGTGCTGCCACGCGCTACCGACTGCTGGCGACGTGCTTATACTTCTTAATTGAGAGGTAAAGGTGGTGGAGGAGGAGGAGGGGGGGGTTTTGGAGGAGGTGGCATAAAACGCCGCAGATACCAGCACTGAGGTAGGACCTGCTATTCTTGGTGTGGGTAGCACGTGAGCGGTCCTGGGCTCTGACTCGGTCCCAGCCTCCACCAAGTTCACCCAATGTGCCGTCAGAGAGATATAATGGCCCTGCCCGCCAGTACTTGTCCACGTGTCCATAGTTAAGTGGACCTTCCCAGTAACCGCGTTGGTGAGGGCACGGTTAATGTTGCGGGAGATGTGCTGGTGTAGGGCGGGGAAGGCACACTGGGAAAAATAGTGGCGACTGGGGACCGAGTACCGCGGGACCACCGCACCCCTCATGTTTTTGAAAGCCTCCTTTTCCACAAGCCTGTATGGCAGCATCTTCAGGCTGATTCATTTGCCAATGTGCACGTTTAAAGCTTGTGCATGCTTGTGCACTTTCCCTATATAAGCAGCTCTTTCCCTCAACTCTGCCTAATGCACTGCAGACTGAAAATGCTATAGCTGTAATGCTCTGCACTGGGCTAGATGTTTTAAAAAAAATGGTGCACTACTGCTCCCAGCCAGCCACAACTGTAATGCACACTATGAGGAGTAGCCCTAAGAAGGACTCTTGGGGTTCTTGTAGAGAGGATGCTACTCTAACACTATCCCTGTATAAGCAGCAGCACTTTCCCTAACCACTTCCAGCATGCATCTGAGGCAAGCCGCAGGCGGGACCAGTTTAAGTACTCGGCAGTCACCTGATCGGCCCAGCCACTCACTGCTGTTGGCGGCACGTCACAGGAGGAAGTGGTAATGCCTTACCTGCATGTTTATTGGCTAGAAGATGGTGCTAAACGTGCGGGGAAGGGAAATGAAACTGACTCGAGTACTGCGTGGTGTATGTCTCGAGTAACGAGCATTTTGAGTACCCTAATACTCGAACGAGCATGAAGCTCGGACGAGTGTGTTCGCTCATCTCTATTCTCAACCAAAAACATAAAAGTTAATCCAACTATGTGCAAGCCTGTCATAGAAGCAAAGGGCGAACACTTCAAGGAGTCCAAAATTTGAAGTTCGTTTCAGATTCCAAGAGCAGGTAGAAATTTAATCTGTTACTTTGTTTCTTAGTTCAATAAACACTACATTGCTAAGCAATCGTGATTTTTGTCCATTTCTTCTCAATTGCACATTTTTAACAGGTGTTTCCAAACTTCTCGAGGTTGTGCCATTTTCTAACTTCTACAGTCAGAAATGGCAGAACAGCTCTAGGGAAGATGATACCTGAGGGTGCTTTCACACAGGTGGAATATTTTTTGCAGCGGAATTTGCAGTCCAGTAAAAAATTCTGCATCAAAATCCATATGGCTAACATGCGTATTTTGATGCAGAATCGAAAAAAACAGAATTCTGCTTGCAATTCTGCATTAATATCCACAATCAGCCTTGCAAATTTTGGTGCAGATTTCGCAACGACAAATTCTGTAGCATCATGCAGAAATATTGGCACCTGTGTGATTGCACCTGATGCAAATGGTTTAACAATGCTGGGAACACGAAGACAACGGTAAACGTTAGCACTAAGTTATTTCTAATTCTGAAATATTATTGAAGGAAAGTCTTTGCGATGACAGCATGTAAGTGTCCTTACTGATCTCCAGCTGCCTCGGTAATTTCTTCATGAACAGGAGAGATAAAAGCTAAACTGTAAGGAAAGACGTTGAATATGTGTAAGGACAATAGAAGGTTGAAATGCAGATAAAATAACTTCTTACTTTCCTGCCTATGAGAGTTTCACTCTTTACAGTAGCACCATACAAGTGTAGCACAGATTTGTCTGACCCGGACCGTTACGGGTAAAATTGTATTTACAATAAAATACGAGGGGCTGCTGATAAGTCTTTGGCTTTACTCAGAAAGAAACGAGATAGGACGATGAAACTTTACATTTCTTCCACGTACTCTCCACTGATGCCAACACACTTCTTACATCGGTATTCCAAGTTCTGTAAGCCTTGCAAAAAGAAGGATTTCGGTTGTGGATGAAATCAGTCATCCGTAGCAGCCGTGGCATCAGAAATGGTGTGAAATTTGGTACCCTTGAGGTGTTTCTTCAGGTTTGGAAACAGATGATAGTCGGGGGGAGCTAGATCTGGTGAATAAGGTGGGTGGTCAACCAGCTGGAAGCCTAGCTCCACCAGGTTTGCTGTGGTCGCTTGTGCAGTGTGAGCGGAGGCGTTGTCTTGCAGCAACAAGATTCCTTTGGACAGCTTGCTGCGCCTTTTGACCTTCAGAGCTGCCTTCAATTGGTACAAAAGTAATACCTTGCATTGATGGTGGAACCATTTTGAAGGTAGTCCACTAGCAGCAGGCCCTCCTTATCCCAGAACACAGACGCCATCACTTTAGTGGCTGATTTTTGCACCCTGAACGTCTTTGGGCGAGGAGAACCACTGTGCCTCCACTCTTTTGACTGCTCCTTGGTTTCAGGGTCATACAAATAAATCCAGGTCTCAGCTATAGTGACCAGTCGATCCAGGAAGTTCTTATCAGTCCGGAAATGTTGACAAATGGACCGGGAAGTTTTCACTCGCATGCTTTTCTGACCTGTTGTCAAACATTTGGGGACTCACTTTGCAGATAGCTTCTTCATGTTCAAATGTTCATGGATAATGACACAAACACGTTCACGAGAAATCCCCATGATGTCTGCTATTCCTTTAGCGGAAATTCGCTGATTCTCCAGTATGAGGTTGTGCGCAGCATCGACGATCTCCGGAACAACAACCTCTCTTGGTCATCCAGGACGTTCCTCATCATTGGTGCTGAAGTGGCCCATTTTAAATTTGGTAACTCAGTTCTTGACTTTAGGATATGAAGTGCATTGATCCCCCAATGTCTGCGACATATCACCATGAATATCCTTTGCGGGCTTTCCTTGCAGAAACAAGAATTTTATCACTCCTCTGCTCTCATTTTCTGTGAATATCACCTTAGACTCCGCCATTTTGTTTCCCCGCGTGCCGAGATCACTGTTGCCATAAGCTACAAACACAAAATTTTGAAAACATATATTAGACACATAAGGCTTTCATGTGATTCGTTACCATAGAAACAAAAAAAGAACACAAAGCCAAAGACTTATAAGCGGCCCTTCGTAACATTCATTAGAAAATCCCCTTCTCAGAACTAGGTTGCCCCGGCAATTGGTTGATCTCTATAGATTTACTGATCCAGGAAGAGGGAGCTGGTGGGTAAAGAATTGGGCAATCATGTTGTATATTCCAATACTGTGTCCAGAGCAGGAACTATTTTTGGTGGAGAAGTAAAAAGGATTCCTAACCAGGGTTGTTCTCCTTCCCAATAATACACATATACACTAACATAGCATGCAAACAATTTTAATATATCATTCTGGATATGGCAGATAATAATTTTTCCCCAATGTCTAGACTAATTATATTGCCTATATGACAGATTCTCTTTCCGATATATTTTCTACAAATATGTGGGTGGGGTTTCTGAGCTAAGACTTCCATCAATTACTAGGATGAAAATGATCCTTTCAGCTTTCAATGCACTTGCATATTACAGTCTATTTTAATACTTTGCAATCCAATTTTGGATTCAGGGTTTCCTAGGGGGCTATCTTTTTCTGCCATTTTACAATGGCGCCATCTGCTGGCTAGAGCTAGTACTGCGGTATGGGACATGCTGGAGAGGCCCCCGAAAACAGAGCAGCCAGTAATATACAGTAAGAATACCCTGCTGGACGTCTTCCGACATCGGAGCTGTACAGCCTACGATCAGAATGTTTTTAGAAGTCAGACAGTGGATTGGAAAGGGTTAAAGTGTAACAAAACTTCTGATAAGTCATAGAGGCAAGTCAGAAGTTTGGATCAGCAGAGATCCAGATGCTGAAACTCACACTAATCGCTAAAACAAATGGGCAAAATTATGCACCTGAGCGCTGTGTCCGGTCAGTGCTTTTTGGCTCTTCCTGGAGTAGTGTACTCGCTCAATAGAAAGTTTATGAGTTCTGTACTGTTCACAGTTGAAGAGCTGTAAGGGGCTACCCTAAAGGGTTAAGCTCTTGCTATGGAGATGGACTGTGACATGCACTAAAAATGTCATCAAAATTGCCACATGTGCCAAAATCTGCACCAAATATGGAACTCAGCAGAAGCCTTAGAAACTTTCTGGAGGAAGAAGACCTGGCATATAACAAGGAAAATTTCTTGCTGTGCCACAGGAGAGCATAGGGACTGTGTACGTATGCAGAGGTGCTGCTAAGGAGCTGCCAGGAGAGCTGCAACAGTCTGCAGAGGAGCTGCTGGAGAGACCAACGGTTGCTGCAATGAGGAAACTGATACTGCCCTCTGCATAGAGTCATGAAGAGGGAGATAGAGGGTGTATGCAGCAGCCCCTAAACTGGTAGGAGCATTTGAACTGCAATCAGGGGCAATGGAACTGATGCTGTGGAGTTGCACACCAGACCTAAGGTAGTTGGGGTCAGTAGAGGTGGTGATTCCCACACAACACAACTGTAAGTAGGGTTGGTCTCCAACAGATAGGTGTGTGCACTAGAAAGGGACTCACTAAGTCCAATAATTAGCACGCCTGCTATAGGAGATGGGATTAGCATTATGCATCCCTCGGACTTATTAGTCATTTTTCCATTTGGTTTGAAGAATCCTGAGGTGTGCTGTGGGTTAAACCTAAGTGGATTGCGGGATTAGCATTATGGACACTGGACTTTATGCAACCCAGTTAAAGTATTGCATTATTTAAAGGATTATCGCACAAGTAAAATAGGAACTAGCTTTCCTAAGAGACTGAGTGGCATATTGATCACTTAAAGTAAAGTGTCAACCTTTTTAAATGAACTGCATGTCAACTACCGTATATGTTGGTCAATGGGACTGAATTGGTTACAGCGTTACTGATACCATTCCGCTGACATTATTATTGTTTGGCACTAAATACATAATATTCTTATTCTTTTTGTTTATTAATCCCAGAAGTTAGCTAGCTATAGAAAGCAATAAAGGGGTTTTCTGTGGGTTTTCCCCAGGATAGGTCATCAATAGTTGATCGGCTGGAGTCCGTCGCTTGGGATCCCGACCGATCAGCTGAGCGGGCGCATGCTGTCAGCACCGCAAATACACAGAGGTCAGAACAGAAGCCTCCGCGCCGACCTCTGTGTAACGGCTGGTGCTTGTAACTGCATACACGGCTCTCATTGAAATCAACACAAGCTGTGCCTGCAGTTACAAGTGCCGGCCCCTACACAGAGGATAGGTCATCAATAGTATTTTCCCTAGAAAACCTCTTTAAGGGAATCTACAGTAAAAGTTACATTTCTTACTTGTCATTATACCATTGTTCATTTACATTATTCTGTTCTTAAATAAATATTGCATATTTTTGTAACTCCATCTGCTGTATTGTATCCTGAATTTGTGTCGTGATACCACCATTCACAACAGAGGCACCTTCACTTAAGTGATTGGTGGCAGTCTCAGCACCCGCACTCCGACCTATGAAAATTTCAGACATGTCATTATGACAAGTTAGAACTTTTCTAAAAGTTTAGGTAACTTTTAAAGGGAACCAGTCTCATCCCCACAGCACCATAAACTAAGTTAAGGGATGTGACAGGGAGCCAGGTGATGTATTTTTTATACTCAGATGCTCCCTGGATCCAACG
Organism: Eleutherodactylus coqui; assembly: GCF_035609145.1. Taxonomy (NCBI): domain Eukaryota; kingdom Metazoa; phylum Chordata; class Amphibia; order Anura; family Eleutherodactylidae; genus Eleutherodactylus; species Eleutherodactylus coqui. The sequence continues at coordinate 56,582,120 of NC_089849.1, forward strand.
GTGTCTCCCTCTGAAAATCGCACCATCACTGCAAATCCGTATCTTTTCACAGTGTACGTGTCTATGGAAGAATGTGAGAACGATACTGTGAAAAGAGCCGCATTTGCAGTACCGGCGCTATCTTCAGAGGAGGACACCACTGGATCCAAGGAGTGGAGGAGTATAAAAAATACATCGCCCGGCTCCCTGTCCTGTCCCCTAAGAGCACCATAACTTAGTTTATGGTACTGATGAGATGTGATAGATTCTCTGAACTAAGAGCCAAAGCATAACTGCATTCAGAAAAGCGCTGTTATATATTATGTTGTAGTATACTTTACTACTATAATTTGTGTTATTTTATTATTCTATACCATATTATATCATACTATTCATTTTTTTAGCCACCAACATATAATATTACCTGAATGTTCTCCATATGAACTTCTCCATATGACTAACCCCACAGAATTAACCTTTGCAGTTGAATTTCTGGCCACACTGGTGACTCAGCTTAGTAACCGAGACATTCTTTAATAGCTGATCACAATGAGAAATTGTGGTCGACCTGGGGAAGTCCTGTACTACCTGATCATGACATGGATACTGCTGTGTGAGCAGTCTCGGGAACGTAATATTTTATTACCAGAATGTGTTACAGAAATTGCACGGGCAAAATACCAACTTTTTTAGAAGCATTTCATTCATCCATTTTTTGATATGATTTTCCGGGTACCAACAATTAACAAGCTATGATTTTCCAAGTGATTCATTGAGACACTAAGTAATGCTTCTTCTTTCAAAACTGTGTCCATTAAAGGTAACCTTCCGTCACCTTTGAGCTCCATAAACTACATTATAGGGCTCAAACATGAGAGAACAGTGAGTCCATTCATCTGTGTTTCACAGTCCCCAGGTGCCCTGTTCCAGCGCTGGGACCCCGAAAAGTTGACATGTTCACACAGCATGACTCTTTTAAGAGGACTTTGTGCGCATGCTCTTTCACTCATCTCTACGAGAGTGCATGCTCACGGAGCTATCTGAAAAGAGTCAAGCTTTGTGAGTAAGCCAAATACATGTGCAGCATCCGAGGAGCAGGCCCACAGCCAAGGAGATAGCGGAGTAGATAAGGACCTTGTCACGGGGCTCTACCGTCTCCTCCCCAGGGGTAGCTCAGGACCCAAGCATGTTACTGCTGGGGGAGATCACAGGGGAAGTAACCAGAGTTTACCTTGAGTTAATTTGTCACACATGATGCCATTATTGCGTCCTCTGTGGTGAAACTTGACGATGATATAAAGTAGTCCACGCACAGGGAAAACTTTCTGAATAAAACACGGGATGGCCGTTTATGTCCGTTTACTGTAACTTGACCAAGTCCAAACCACATCAACAGACCTGGCACAGATACAACAAACTAGAGTGGTGTAACAGGGACGATTCTCGGGGTATCTTGAGTGATCCACAGTCCCAGTTGTCTGTGTGATCCTGCTCCTGGTAAACACTCATTCTTGTTGTCCTCTTTTTGCCATGCAGCAGTTCTCTCTCTCAGCACTCAACAACAGCACCAAGGTTTCCTGGGCAGGCTGGGCCCAGGATGAGCATCAGACCATCGCTCGGCCTCCTCCATTATCCACACACAGACCGATCTCTGTAGTCTCTCTGACTCTTCACAGACTGCACACTAGACAGACTCTTGCACGAAGACCTCAGCTCTCTGTCTCTTCCTTTTCCTTCTCCCTTTTCTCCTGCACCTTGAAAACATATACATATATACTAAACATAGTCACATGACTCTCACAACAATGCATTTTCCAGACATAACCCAGACATTAACCCATTCAGTACTGCAGAAGTGCAATACACATAAACCAAATGAATACTACACATAAGATGCTGAAAAGGCACAAGACAGACATATAACATTATGGAGGGTCCCCACTAACTCTGGGCCACTACACATTGGGACACAATGCTGGAACATGGCACCTGGTGAATATAAAGCACAGCTTCCTAGACTCATCCTTCTTTAACATTTGAGCCCCATAACATTGTTTATGGGGTTCAAAGGTGATAACAGGTTCCTTTTAACCACTAAAGAACATTATCACAAGTTCCCAAAAGCACTGTAGTTTCTTCTGATCTGACGATGCGTCAACAGAGATGCATATGACCAAGAGCAACTTCCCCCTCTCGTTTGCGTCTTTTCACCAAATTAGTTGGCTGCAAGGGACTTGCCTTCTGACTTTAAAGGGTCACACATTAGATTTTAGTCATTCAACCGCCAATAACAGCAGGCCCAGGCAACTCTCTAATGTGTATGGGGAAGCTAAACTTTCTCCTGATGGGGAAGTCAGGGGAAAAAAGAATTGAGGAGGTTGAACTTCAACACTTAGTCCTTTTGTTCCCAGGGAGGTAAGCCACTGCCAGAGCTGTCTGGCTGCAGCTTATCTTCCTAAGCGCACATATGTTTGTGTGTATATGGGAGCCAGTGGAAACAGATATCAACTGTTCAATCATTCTTGAAGGTGTATGGGCACCTTTTCATTGGTTTTAAAAGCATTTGCAGAGACTAGAGATGGATGAGAATATATGAGCAAAAGGGAAAGAATGGTTGTTAGGATATGTAGTTATCATCATCATATCATAGGCCATCACTCGTGGCCAAGCATGATTACCTTCCCAGTGTGGGGTCTTTGTTGTGGGTGCGTAGGTGACTGTAGAGACCTATTCTTGATCTGCAGGTAATTTTTTTTGAACGCAAGGTGGTGACTCCTCTGGATGTGGTAGTCCAGTCAGGGTAGAGAGAAGGAGACTATGTTTAGGGCACCTTTTCAAGCCCCCTCCCCATTCGGGGTGAGCAGAGTGGATCCTAAATACAGCTGCTCAGTCATGGATACAGCTGCCGAACTGCTGATCTGCCTCGGTCCTTGAGATAGAATGACTGAATCCATATCCACCACCCATATGCCAGTCTGTGCCTAGGGGCTTCCAGATTTCACAGTCCTGACTCCATTGCTACTCACTGATCGCCATGAGACTTTTTCATTTTCTTGGAAGGTGCCTGTGCGTGAATTTGAAATTCGCAGAGGCAGCAGTGCGTCTATATTATAAATTCTATATCTGTATATAACCCGATGACTGGTGGCTTCTCATCTGTTGCAGCCTTTCTGCACCTTCACAGCCATTGTAACATGTACCATGTTATCATCCGACTGCTCTGCCATTGAGGATTACAGACCGTGCTTGTTCTGGTTCTGCACCTGTGGCCCCACCGCTCAGGGAGCCCCTTCTGGGGTCATATGGCTTTGACAGCTTCGCTTGCAGGTTCACTGGAACACGCAAACCCCCTCACCACGACAAGGTGGCAATCCATCGAGGAGGATATTTAGTTATAAATGGCCTACGAAACACTGTGTCCTGGAAATTGATGAGTGAGTCTGCCTTTATATTTGGGTGCAATGGGTAAAGATAAAATGGTAGTTTTTGCAACTACAATGACATGTACAAGAGAAGGGGTATAAAAGTATTTTGGTTCATTTTTATGTTTATTTTCAGTCCCCGAATGACCCCTTTAATTATTCATCGCAAGTACTTCTGATAAGGCTGTGTGACAACCAATATGGAAAGAGTTGCAACCAAGCTTGTGGGATTGGGAGTGCTGAGAAACAAAATTAGTAGGAGGGACCATGGGGCACAACAAAGTCTTTGTGTCAAAAGTCTTTTGCCATTTTAAATGGGGAAAAATGGATAGAGAATAATAAGCAGCTGCCAGAGGAGTCTGGCAGTAACTTATAAAATAAATACAAATACATCTTGTTATTTGTATAGCGCCAACTTATTCTGCAGCGCTTTCAGGTAATTTATTCATTACCCCCCAACAAGCTGGATTACTCATTTTACCGACCTCAGAAGAATAGAAGGCTGAGGCAACCTTGAGCCGGCTACTTCACCCATGTGGGGATTAAACTTACAACTGTCAAGTCATGAACAAGAGCTTAGGACTGCATTTCTGCTGCCTTAATACTCTGCACCAGATGAGACTTATATACCAAAGGAACAAAGGTTGGGCATGTTGAAATCCAGAATGCTTAGCCCTTCTTTTCCCTAATATCTGACACTGTGGGTGAGTTGGCTGACATTCATCTAATGAATATGGTAATCTTAAAGAAATTGTATAGGATTAAAAAACATGACTGCTTTCTCCCAAAAATAGTGCCACACATATCTGCAGGTTGAATGTAGTATTGCAATAGCATACTTAGCCCATGGACAGGTATGCTGCTAATGGTAGAAAGCAGTCATGTTTTGAATGCTGTACATCCCTTTTTATAGGGATTCTTCCACCAGGTTTATGAAGTATGACTTGGAGCTAAGCTCCGAGTCATGGAGGTGGGCCATGCTGGCTTCTCCATGGCTAAGTCATGCTGACTGACATTTCTTTCCCCTTTTGTATAAATGGAGAGAGCTGTCAATGCATGCTGTGGGCAGGGAGAGGCTGGCATGGCCCGTCTCCGTGACTCAGAGCTCAACTCCAAGTCAAACTTTCTGTCCTGCACCAAACACCTGAACATTGTTCTCTATTGAGAAGAGTGAGTACTAGTCATTGTCCTTGATGGGAAGCACTGTCAAAATAATTTTTCTCTTCTTCTCCACTATTGACTCTACACCAAAGTGTATTATAATACCTAAAGGCTATACCCTGGAGACTACAGCAACCAATCTGACACACTAAATAAAGTTGTTGGCCTAGGAAGGTGAGTTATCGTTCTTTGGCATCAGTGCCATCCTTCTGTTCATACACATTGCTATACGATGGGCATTGTTTGAATTATCTAGCTCTTTACTACTAAATATTATTGGGGTATTTTCACCTAAAAACATTGCTTCTGTAGTAGAATATGGTGTCTCATGGAGGTACCGTAAGGTGGCAAATGGGTAGCCGCTTGGTCTATTCCTTAGGAACATGCCACCATATGGATTGCATTAACATTTGCACAAGCCTTTAGACTTCTCTTCAGAATCCGCTTTTGATTTGGCTAATAAAAAAACTAGACCAAATTGCCCCGTGTGAACCCGGCTTTAGACGATCCTTGCTGTAAGTTCCATAAATAGGCGAGGTCGCCTTACTCCTTTTTTTGACTTTGGAAATAAAATCTATTCTGAATGTCATTTGAACTCAGCTTACAATAATTATCGAAGAGAAAAAGTCACAAAATTAAACAATCCACTCAACCAAGTTTGCAAATTAATCTTTTAATTTAAGTCCAAGCTCTGCAGCCTGAGTAATTTCAGATAACACACAGCAGATGAAAAACGCCAGATAATATCTATTTTCCATTATGGGAGTTTAGAACGCAAAAAAAAAAAAAAGACTTTTGCTGTGTTGAAATTATAACTGTTCTTTTTCTTTATTTTGCATGTGGTTTATTATTTCAAACTGATCTGAAATCACTATCTTTGTGATGATGTGACCTTTAATCAGCAAAGGCTTTCTGAGCTTCTTAAAGTGAATACTTCATACTCATGTGGCTGCCTAGCAATAGAGAGTTCTATGGAATGACTCAGAATGAAGCACTAATATTCTAATGGGCCGTACAAAAGATGCCATCCTGTTCATAGAATATGAAGCACATTATAGGACATAAGTAGGATTGGTTATATGCATTTTCCTCAACATTACTGAGAAAACATGTTAACATCAGGATAGGTCATCAATAGTTGATCGGATGGGGTCCGTCGCTCAAGACCCTGACTGATCAGCTGAGCGGGGGCATGCTGTCAGAGCCGTAATGACACAGAGATTGAAGCGGAAGTCTTTGCGCTGACCTCTGCGTAGTGGCCGCCACTTGTAACTGCAGGCATGGCTCTCATTGATTTCAATGGGTGCTGTGCCTGCAGTTACAAGCGCCGCCCCCTACATGGGAGGTCGGTGCAGAGACTTCCACTCCAAATACGCAAAGGTAGGAGCAGAAGTCTCTAAGCCGACCTCAGTATAGTGGCCGGCGCTTGTAACTGAGGGCACGGCTCCCATTGAAATCAATACGAGAGCCATGCCTACAGTTACATGCACCGGCCACTACACAGAGGTCAGTGCAGAGGCTTCTGCTCCAACCTCTGTGTTATTGCGGCACAGACAACATGCACCTGGCCAATCAAGTATTGATGATGACCTATCCTGATGATAGGTCATCAGTAGTATTTCACTGGAAAACCCCTTTAACTGTCATTTAACTAATCATCTGATGTATTATGGAGGCATATTAAAAGATAGCATTGGAACAGGTCCATCAACTTGGGCTCCAATTGATTGATAAAAATTGAGGAGTTCTGGAGACAACCATTTTCCTTCTTTCTATGTTGATGGGGATTTTATTGAGTTCCTTGAAGCTGTAGGAGTTCCAATCAATGTAGCTCAAAGATAGAAACCTCCAAGTCATAAGTTAAATTGGCACTGAGTCCAGAAAACCACTTTCAATTTCTTCATTGTAGGGATGGTTGCTGGTCCCAGCTAAGAAAACTCCACAAATTCTTATCTTCTGACATGTCTCCTGTCTAAACTATGACGCTGGAGAGCTTGCCATTACTTAAAGTGATATGAAGTGGGACATCTCAACCTAATTCCTGAAAGAATAGTAAGCCTAGTAAAATAGTAAAACTCTGGATTCTAATGCACCCTCTAGAAGGTCCTCCAACTCGCAATTAAGGAGGTCATTCTTAACAATAAGGCAAAAACTTTCTTCTGGAGGGGTGAATATGGCACAACCTTCAGACATAGATAACTAGAATATATATATTTGCCCAAAACATCTTAGTTTATTGATAAAAACAAACTGGTTTTGCGCCAAATTCACCCCTCCAAAAAAAAGTTCTTTCCTTCCTTGTCTGTGATTTCATACGTTTATCATGTGGGTATATCATTTCATTGGGTGGCCTACACCTTCCGATAAAGCAAAAAAGACTTCTCCATCTTATCCCTGCAACCAAGCTCCAGGTTCCCAAATTCAGACTTTTTTACATCGGGGTTGCTCCATTTCCTTTTTCCTATTTCCACATTCTTAACAACAAAGACAGGAGATACAGAGCCAGTCATTTGATTCCTCTGGTCAACCAGCTAGAATGGATACACTAATTAACTGTGCATGTTCTCATCTGTTTGTGGTAACGTATTCTCTTCTTAGATAGGTCATATTTTATAGGTATGCTAGTATGGTTTGCATATCTAGTCCAGTTGCAAGGTTTGTTAAAGGGTCGAATAGTCATTCATAAGGGTAGCTACCTTCCAATAGGCGATGATGTGGAGGATTATTCCATCACTCATTTACATAGGTAGATCATGCATAAGTAAATATCTAACCATGGCCAATGAGCTAACCACGTGTCTTGGAGGAAGTCATGTCCAAATCTGCCGCTTTCCTTTGGGTCATCTCAAGAGGATTTTCGGCTTGGTGGAAACTTTCCTTGTACTTCAGCTTTTTATAATGCCTCCTGCTTGGTTTGGTTCCTCATTTCCTTCTCGGTAAGATAAAGACAGCCAACTGGTCACTGGTCACAAGTAGATAGGTCAATGACTCTGAGGTCAATAGGCTCATCTCCTGCTGCTGTTATCATTGTAATCATCTAATATTCTGCAAGTTGTAATTATCCACTTGAAGACAGAGGTCGTCCGGAATTATGATGGGAAATGTGCTCGGATGCTGCACCTTAGTGGTTAAACTCCGGAGCAGGTTAAGCAAGTGACAGCTGATCAGGGTATTATTAAGTATCATACCATGTTATTATATTTTTAGCCGATCATATATATTTGGATCTAAAACATCATCAATCAACAACCTCCATTTGCATAATGAAATTTAAATGAATCATGTATGGGAAAGAACTGGGTAAATCCTGTCTTACTTTCTCATATGATAAAAAATGAGGGGATAAAGAGATGGATATTGAGAGAAACACTATAAATCAACTTAAATTATGAGTGGCCATATTATAGCATTAGCAGCTATAATCTAACTGTACAGTAATATTATTATATGTTAGGCTTCTCTTGATCTACACCCATCTAATGTAGAATGTTCATCCTCTTTCAGGTTTATAGGCTTATGTCAGTATACCACATCCTTACCTCTGTTACATCATTTTTCCGAATAGGGGGCTGGACTGAAAGCGGAATTTATTGAGATCAAAAGTATTTGACATGAGTCTATTTTTCTGTCCTCGCAGCAAATGGTAGAATCAATTTCACATAATGCGCTAATATAATATTAGGGTCATAGAGAGGAAATGTCAAACCTAAATAGAGTGCATTCTGTGTGTAAATAGATGCCCTTCAATCCCTACCATTGACCACCAGCCATAGTAACTGTAGTGAGTTAGGGCAGCTTCACATGGGCGTATATGCATGCAAAATTTGCACGTGCAATATGCATAGAATAGAACCCATTGATATCAATGGGTGCATGCTCATTTCCCTTTTTGTGCTGTATTTTGCACAGTTGCACATCAAAGAGCCCCAAAGAAATCTATGGGGGGAGGGGAGGGGGGTTAGTGTGCAAATACTCATACAATGAGCAAGGGGAGGCACAAAATACAGTACAAAACCGTGGGAAGGGGGTCATGTGAACATGCCCTGCGTGCACAAAAAAGTGCAGCAAAATGCACCGATAAGCACCTTATTCACAGTGCAATTGCATTGCGCTAACACATACACAAAAATGCATATGCCCGTGTGAAGCCACCCTTAATTTGGTCTTGTGCACCAATCATGGGGGAACTACTGTAAAGGGCAGTGATTTTTTACATGCAGAATGTCCAGGGCTGTCACGTCTCTCATACTCATGAACTGGTGAGCTCAGACTGAACTGCATACTCAGACCAACTTCAAACTCACCAACAGGCGAACTCAGATGGAACCGCAGAACTGCAAAAAGGACTTCATAGTCACGGACATAACTGAGAAACAAACATAAATTAAAGGCTGGCAAGTGCTCAAAACACTCACCTGCATACCTGCACACATAGCCAGATGGAATAACTATAGAATGTACAAGGTATTAGTTTGTATTTTGGCCAAGATACTTAAGGCCGCGAGCCCACTTCAAGGGTCCTAATTGTCTTGCAGGTCCCTACTCTAATGAGACAACTAACCCCAGGAAATCTGCCTGCATGTGGGGTGATTGTCCCGATAGGGACAGCCCCACGCTGGAACCTAGGGACCTACGATACCTTGTCCTAGATGATAAGGATCCATAGCAAGACACAGTTCACACTACACATACTGAAAGCTGCACAGACACGCAGGGACATGACACTAATCACATCTGAACACACACTGAACATGCCCGCTCACATCAAATATCTGGTCACATGCACAGACACGCAGGAACATAACACTAAACAAACAGGGGAAAGACCAGCAGCCTCTAGCAGAGGGACTGTTATATATGAGCAGCAGACCTGGGGGATTGGCTGGAGCAATCCACGCCCAGCCAGCCCAGTCAACCACCACCTGTGGAGCCGTGCTGCTGGAAACCATGTAGTACAGCACATCCCAGAAGCACACCCAAACAAGGGCCAGACTGGGCTATATAGCAGCTTTGGCACAGGAATCCTATCAGCCCACATACATATCTCTCCCACCCATAGTGGGAAAATAGCAGCAAACGGTGTGGTGAATTTTGCCTTATTTAGTCACACCACTCTCTTAAACGTGTAAATTACACCGTCTACACCCAATCATATGTCTTGAACGAGTGCACACTACCAATATAATATAATATAATATTCGCCATATAATGATGACATAGTGGTCAGATACCAGGTTTACGTAGGCGCTCTGCAGAGTTTTATCACGCTGCATACTGTAGAGGTCCATACAAGGTACTTGTGGATTATATCTGTCACCGCTTTTTTAAGGTTCTATTATCAATGCGATCTTGCAGGCTATTGCCCCATTTATACCACCTGAATAATATTATAAATATTTATGTTTTGGAGAAATAAAAAGTTTAAGAAATAAATAGGGGCATTATTAGCTATGGGGCTATAAAAGGTGACATTATTAATTACAGGGGCAGGAAAGGTGTCATTGTGACCATTACAGTATTACCTACAATGACAGAAAAGGCAGTATTATTACCAACGGGGTCAAAAAAGGTGGCATTATTAGTAACAGGTGCGGATAGAGAAGAAAAGGGAGAGAGAATGCCACCAAACAGGGATGTTGCCACCTATGATCACTGGAGGCAATTGCACTGTAAACAATGTCGCTATGTAGAGCTGCTAACTGACTATCTAGAGATATATTATTACTGTGAAGGCATCACTGAGGAGAACTATTACTACAAAGGGGTCACTAGTGAGCACTATTACTATAAGGCAGTGGTGGCGAACCTATGGCACGCATCCCAGAGATGGCACGCAGAGCCCTCTCTGCTGGCACACGCCGCTGTCGGCCAATCACCACTGTGGGTGTCACTATTACTATTGGGGCCACTGTGGGGTGTCACTATTACTGCTGGGGCCGCTGTGGGATGTCACTGTTACTACTAGGGCCACTGTGGGATGTCACTATTACTACTGGGGATGCTGTGGGATGTCACTATTACTACTGGGCCGCTGTGGGATGTCACTATTACTACTGGGGCCACTGTGGGATGTCACTATTACTACTGGGCCGCTGTGGGATGTCACTATTACTACTTGGGGCCGCTGTGGGATGTCACTATTACTACTGAGGACGCTGTGGGATGTCACTATTACTACTTTGCCGCTGTGGGATGTCACTATTACTACTTGGGGCCGCTGTGGGATGTCACTATTACTACTGGGGACGCTGTGGGATGTCACTATTACTACTGGGGCCACTGTGGTAGCCACTATTACTACTGGGGACACTGTGGGATGTCACTATTACTACTGCGGGCCACTGTGGGATGTCACTATTACTACTGGAGCTGCTGTGGCATGTCACTATTACTATTGGGGCCACTGTGGGATGTCACTATTGCTACTGGGGCCACTGTGGGATGTCACTATTACTACTGGGGCCACTGTGAGATGTCACTATTACAACTGAGGCCCGCTGAGGAATGTCACTATTACTATTGAGGGCCACAGTGGGAGCCACTATTACTACTGGGGCCAGGGTGGGAGCCACTATTACTATTGGGGCCACTGTGAGATGTCACTATTACTACTAGAGCCACTGTGGAATGTCACTATTAGTACTGGGGCCGCTGTGGTGTATCACTATTACCACTGGGGCCACTGTGGGGTGTTGCTATTACACCTGGGGCCGTTGTGCGGTGTCACTATTACCGCTCAGGCTGCTGTGGAGGGGTCACTATAACCGCTGAAGCCACTCTGGGGGGTCACTATTACCACTGAAGCCGCTCTGGGGGGTCACTATTACGGCTGGGGACGCTCTGGGGGGTCACTATTACCGTTGAAGCCATTCTGTGCAGTCACTAATACCACTGGGGCTACTCTGGGGGGTCCCTATTAACGCTGAAGCCACTCTGGGGGGGCACTAATACCACTGGGGCACTCTGGGGGGTCACTATTACGACTGAGGCCACTCTGGGGGTCACTATTACCACTGAGGCTGCTCTGGGGGTGTCACTATTACTGCTTTGCTGCTCTGGGGGGGGTCAATATTACCTCTGGGGCAGCTCTGGGGGGTCACTATTACTGCTGGGGCCGCTCTGCAGGGGTCACTATCACTGCTGGGATATATTTACACGAGGCAAGAATGCTGCAGAATGTCCTCAGCGGAAATTTCCGTGGCAAATTCCACAGCATTTCCTCATCCAAATGCAGTGAAAATCTGCACCCTGTCTAATTTGAAACAGCCTTGTCATTTTAAGAACGACAGAGGTAAAAATCATAGGTCATGATAAGCCTCACCCCCCAATGTGTTGGCACTTTGCGATAAATAAGTGGATTTTGGGTTGCAATTTGGGCACTCGGTCTCTAAAAAGTTCGCCATCACTGCTATAAGAGATATAAAGGGCATAGCTTAGTGTAAAAGCTTTTTGGCTTTGGACACAATGGCGCTGGCTTCCTCTGATGCAGAGCTGCTCACTCTCTACGAAGATCACAGGTCGCTGGAGTAAAACTTTCTCTGCAATTCTGTCGACACTATTTCCGAAGCCACCAGACTCCTTGCTCACCATCACTTGCTTAGTGGCCAACACACGATACCAATAGCCTCATTCCAATCTCTTCTCTATTCCACAAGCCATAGGCCTAAGCTCTCTATACACTTTCATGTCCTCCGTCAGGCTCCCGCTCTGCTCTAGTACGCGGGAGCCTACCTCACGGACTCTTAAAGGCACAGGCACTAAGAAAAGCAACTATGAAACAAACTATTATATCCCCTTTTCAACATGCAGTAATGCAGGTTACAGCACACCTGTTACAGGTGAGCCCAAGTTTATAATTGTTAATAAAGCAAAGTAATTGAAATGTGGCTCCTTGTCATCTTTCCGCCTATCTGGCACTCAAGTCCACATCATACGTTTCCTTAAGTACATAGCTCTGTCTAAGGAAGTGTTATATGCAGGTGACAACTGGATATAATGTATGTTACCAGCTGGCCCATCCGAAGAACCGAAAAATGCCCATTCACCTGTGTTGACCCAAACTTCCCTCTATCACCCAAGAAGACTTAGTAGATGCATTATAAATAGAGATGAGCGAACGCGTTCGTCCGAGCTTGATATTCGTGCGAATATTAGGGTGTTCGGGATGTTCGTTATTCGTAACGAACACCATGCGGTGTTCTGGTTACTTTCACTTACTTCCCTGAGACGTTTGCGCGCTTTTCTGGCCAATTGAAAGACAGGGAAGGCATTACAACTTCCCCCTGTGACGTTCAAGCCCTATACCACCCCCCTGCTGTGAGTGGCTGGGAAGATCAGGTGTTCGCCTAATATAAAAGTCGGCCCCTCCCGCGGCTCGCCTCAGATGCGGTGTGAGTTAGATGAGGGACAGTGCTGTTTGTACCGGAGCTGCTGTAGGGAAAGAATTGGTAGTTAGTGTAGGCTTCAAGACCCCCCAAAGGTCCTTATTAGGGCCACTGATAGCTGTGTGTTGGCTGCTGTTAGCAGTGGGATTTTTTTTTTCTCAAAATCGCCTCTGCAGACCGTTGCACCTGGCATTAGGGACAGAAGTGCTGCATAGGCAGGGAGAGTGTTAGGAGTGAGTGTAGCCTTCAAGAACCTCAACGGTCCTTTCTAGGGCCATATTTATCCGTGTGCAGTACTGTCCAGGCTGCTGTTGGCTGTGCTGCATTTTTTTTGGGCTTCTCAAAATCGCCTCTGCAGAGCATTCCACCCTCCATTGATACTGCAGGGAAAGAATTGTATAGGCAGGGCCACAACACAGTTATTATTCATAGAATATACGCAGTGCTGCCTGTTGGTGGGAAAAAACTGAAAAGAAATCTATTTGTCCAGCCTCTGTCCGTCCTAACGCTTGTGGAGACGTGTGAGCTGCGTGAAATACATTGCTAAATCATACGCACCCAGCTACGCTTTACTGCTGGCTTCGCCATTTGCTTTCCTTAATTGGGAAAAAAAATACCTGCTCTCCAAGAGTTATAATAACTCTGCTACCCTCACGTTCTGTGACACATAAGCAGGGACACAGCACAGTTATTAAACTTCGCAGGTTCATTGAATATACGCAGTGCTGCCTGTTGGTGGGAAAAAACTGAAAAGAAATCTATTTGTCCAGCCTCTGTCCGTCCTAACGCCTGTGGAGACGTGTGAGCTGCGTGAAATACATTGCTAAATCATACGCACCCAGCTACGCTTTACTGCTGTCTTCGCCATTTGCTTTCCTTAATTGGGAAAAAAAATACCTGCTCTCCAAGAGTTATAATAACTCTGCTACCCTCACGTTCTGTGACACATAAGCAGGGACACAGCACAGTTATTAAACTTAGATAATTCATTCACTAGAGGCAGTGGGGCCTTTCGTTTTCCAAAAAGGGCAAAAATTATATTTGGCCTGCAGTCTTGCGCCAATTTATTTCCTGCCTGGGAAATCTAATCACTGGTAATACAGCATGCTGAGGGGTAGGGGTAAGCCTAGAGGACGTGGACGTGGCCGAGGACGCGGAGGGCCAAGTGAGGGTGTGGGCACAGGCCAAGCTCCTGATCCAGGTGTGTCGCAGCTGTCTGCTGCGCGATTAGGAGAGAGGCACGTTTCTGGCGTCCCCACATTCATCGCCCAATTAATGGGTCCACGCGGGAGACGGTTATTAGAAAATGAGCAGTGTGAGCAGGTCCTGTCCTGGATGGCAGAAAGTGCTTCGAGCAACCTATCGTCTACCCGCAGTTCTGCGCCGTCCACTGCTGCCAATCCGAATCCTCTGTCTGCTGCTCCTCCTTCCTCCCAGCCTCCTCACTCCACTACAATGACACCTGCTCAGGAGCGGGAACACTCCCAGGAACTGTTCTCGGGCCCCTGCTCAGATTGGGCAGCAGCGGTTCCTCTCCCACCAGAGGAGTTTATAGTCACTGATGCCCAACCATTCGAAAGTTCCCGGGGTCCGGGGGATGAGGCTGGGGACTTCCGCCAACTGTCTCAACAACTTTCTGTGGGTGAGGAGGACGATGACGATCATACACAGTTGTCTTGCAGTGAGGTAGTAGTAAGGGCAGTAAGTCCGAGGGAGCAGCGCACAGAGGATTCGGAGGAAGAGCAGCAGGACGATGAGGTGACTGACCCCACCTGGTGTGCAACGCTTACTCAGGAGGACAGGTCTTCAGAGGGGGAGTCAAGGGCATCAGCAGGGCAGGTTGCAAGAGGCAGTGCGGTGGCCAGGGCCAGGGGTAGAGGCAGGGCCAGACCGAATAATCCACCAAGTGTTTCCCAAAGCGCCCCCTCGCGCCATGCCACCCTGCGGAGGCCGAGGTGCTCTAAGGTCTGGCAGTTTTTCACAGAGACGCCTGACGACCGACGAACAGTGGTGTGCAACCTTTGTCGCGCAAAGCTCAGCCGGGGAGCCAACACCAACAGCCTCACCACCACCACCATGCGCAGACATATGATGGCCAAGCACCCCGCAAGGTGGGACAAAGGCCGTTCACCGCCTCCGGTTTGCACCCCTGCCTCTCCCCCTGTGCCCCAACCTGCCACTGAGATGCAACCCCCCTCTCAGGACACAGGCACTACCGCCTCATGGCCTGCACCCACACCCTCATCTCCGCTGTCCTCGGCCCCATCCAGCAGTGTAGTTCAGCGCACCGTTCAGCCGTCGCTTGCGCAAGTGTTCGAGCGCAAGCGCAAGTACGCCGCCACGCACCCGCACGCTCAAACGTTAACCGTCCGCATCGCAAAATTCATCAGCCTTGAGATGCTGCCGTATAGGGTTGTGGAAACGGAGTCCTTCAAAAGTATCATGGAGGCGGCGGCCCCGCGCTACTCAGTTCCCAGTCGCCACTACTTTTCCCGATGTGCCGTCCCAGCCCTGCACGACCACGTCTCCCGCAACATTGTGCGCGCCCTCACCAACGCGGTTACTGCCACGGTCCACTTAACTACGGACACGTGGACAAGCACAGGCGGGCAGGGCCACTACATCTCCCTGACGGCACATTGGGTGAATTTAGTGGAGGCTGGGACAGAGTCAGAGCCTGGGACCGCTCACGTCCTACCCACCCCCAGAATTGCGGGCCCCAGCTCGGTGGTGGTATCTGCGGAGGTGTATGCTTCCTCCACTAAAGCACCCTCCTCCTCCTCCTCCTCCTCTGTCTCACAATCAAGATGTGTTAGCAGCAGCATGTCGCCAGCAGTCGGTGTCGCGCGGTGTGGCAGCACAGCGGTGGGCAAGCGTCAGCAGGCCGTGCTGAAACTACTCAGCTTAGGCGATAAGAGGCACACGGCCCACGAACTGCTGCAGGGTCTGACACAGCAGACCGACCGCTGGCTTGCGCCGCTGAGCCTCCAACCGGGCATGGTCGTGTGTGACAACGGCCGTAACCTGGTGGCGGCTCTGCAGCTCGGCAGCCTCACGCACGTGCCATGCCTGGCCCACGTCTTTAATTTGGTGGTTCAGCGCTTTCTGAAAAGCTACCCACGCTTGTCAGACCTGCTCGTAAAGGCGCGCCGGCTCTGCGCACATTTCCGCAAGTCCCACACGGACGCTGCCACCCTGCGCACCCTGCAACATCACTTTAAGCTGCCAGTGCACCGACTGCTGTGCGACGTGCCCACACGGTGGAACTCTACGCTCCACATGTTGGCCAGGCTCTATGAACAACGTAGAGCTATAGTCGAATACCAACTCCAACATGGCCGGCGCAGTGGGAGTCAGCCTCCTCAATTCCTTTCAGAAGAGTGGGCCTGGTTGGCAGACATCTGCCATGTCCTTGGTAATTTTGAGGAGTCTACCCAGGTGGTGAGCGGCGATGCTACAATCATTAGCGTCACCATTCCTCTGCTATGCATCTTGAGAAATTCCCTGCAAACCATAAAGGCAGCTGCTTTGCGCTCGGAAACGGGGGCGGGGGAAGACAGTATGCCGCTGGATAGTCAGGGCACCCTCCTGTCTATTTCTCAGCGCGTACAGGAGGAGGAGGAGGAGCATGAGGAAGATGAGGAGGAGGGGGAAGAGACAGCTTGGGCCGCTGCTGACGGTACACCGGCTGATTGCCTGTCATCCTTTCAGCGTGTATGGCCTGAGGAGGAGGAGGAGGAGGAGGAGGAGGATCCTGAAAGTGATCTTCCTAGTGAAGACAGCCATGTGTTGCGTACAGGTACCCTGGCACACATGGCTGACTTCATGTTAGGATGCCTTTCTCGTGACCCTCGCGTTGCACGCATTCTGGCCACGACGGATTACTGGGTGTACACACTGCTCGATCCACGGTATAAGGAGAACCTGCCCACTCTGATTCCCGAAGAGGAAAGGGGTTCGAGAGTGTTGCTATACCACAGGACCCTTGCGGACAAGCTGATGGTAAAATTCCCAGCCGACAGCGCTAGTGGCAGAAGGCGCAGTACCGAGGGCAAGGTAGCAGGGGAGGTGCGGAGATCTAGCAGCATGTACATCCCAGGCAGTGCAACAGTCTTTAAGGGCCTGGCCAGCTTTACGGCTCCCCACCAAGACTATGTCACCGCTGCCCAGTCACGGCTGAGTCGGCGGGAGCACTGTAAAAGGATGGTGAGGGAGTACGTAGCGGATCGCACGACCATCCTTGGTGACGCCTCTGCCCCCTACAACTACTGGGTGTCGAAGCTGGACACGTGGCCTGAACTCGCGCTGTATGCCCTGGAGGTGCTTGCTTGTCCTGCGGCTAGCGTCTTGTCGGAAAGGGTGTTTAGTGCGGCTGGGGGAATCATCACAGATAAGCGTAGCCGCTTGTCAACCGACAGTGCCGACAGGCTAACACTCATCAAGATGAACAAAGGCTGGATTTCCCCAGACTTCTGTTCTCCACCAGCGGACAGCAGCGATACGTAAGCAATACGTAGGCTGCACCCGCGGATGGAAGCTACGTTCTCTCTCACCATCCAAAACGGGGACATTTCTGCTTCATCAATCTGTGTCTAATATTCCTCCTCCTCCTCCTGCTCCTCCTCCTGAAACCTCACGTAATCACGCTGAACGGGCAATTTTTCTTAGGGCCACAAGGCTCACTCAAATAATTTTTCTTAACAATTTTTATAAGTTTCAATGCGCTTAAAAGCGTTGGAACTTTAACTTGAACCAATTTTTCGTTACACTGGGCTGCCTACAGGCCTAGTTACCACTTAAGCCACATTAACCATTGCTTACATGGAACGAAGACTGCGCTCCCGCTATACTGCTGCTTCAGAATTGTTACTGGGGCCTGTCTTGAGTGCTACTATTGCTTACATGGAACGAAGACTGCGCTCCCGCTATACTGCTGCTTCAGAATTGTTACTGGGGCCTGTCTTGAGTGCTACTATTGCTGACATGGAACGGACACGTGGAGAGGACACGTAGTGCCTCAAAAACATCCCCCTCCTCCTCCAACAGGGAAAACATTGTTGGCAAATGCCTTTGCATTGGTTCGTCTGGTGGCAGTCCAAGAATTTCACCTTTACCGACACTACAAGAGAGCCCCCCCACCATCCCCCCGCCACGGCCCACTTAATCCTGGCCACATTCCGAAAACCAACAAAATACAACCGTGGTACTAGGTCCGCAGTCACCACCACATTACCACCAACGCGGTTACTGTTAAGGTGCATATAACCACGGACACGTGGAGAGGACACGTAGTGCCTCAAAAACATCCCCCTCCTCCTCCAACAGGGAAAACATTGTTGGCAAATGCCTTTGCATTGGTTCGTCTGGTGGCAGTCCAAGAATTTCACCTTTACCGACACTACAAGAGAGCCCCCCCACCATCCCCCCGCCACGGCCCACTTAATCCTGGCCACATTCCGAAAACCAACAAAATACAACCGTGGTACTAGGTCCGCAGTCACCACCACATTACCACCAACGCGGTTACTGTTAAGGTGCATATAACCACGGACACGTGGAGAGGACACGTAGTGCCTCAAAAACATCCCCCTCCTCCTCCAACAGGGAAAACATTGTTGGCAAATGCCTTTGCATTGGTTCGTCTGGTGGCAGTCCAAGAATTTCACCTTTACCGACACTACAAGAGAGCCCCCCCACCATCCCCCCGCCACGGCCCACTTAATCCTGGCCACATTCCGAAAACCAACAAAATACAACCGTGGTACTAGGTCCGCAGTCACCACCACATTACCACCAACGCGGTTACTGTTAAGGTGCATATAACCACGGACACGTGGAGAGGACACGTAGTGCCTCAAAAACATCCCCCTCCTCCTCCAACAGGGAAAACATTGTTGGCAAATGCCTTTGCATTGGTTCGTCTGGTGGCAGTCCAAGAATTTCACCTTTACCGACACTACAAGAGAGCCCCCCCACCATCCCCCCGCCACGGCCCACTTAATCCTGGCCACATTCCGAAAACCAACAAAATACAACCGTGGTACTAGGTCCGCAGTCACCACCACATTACCACCAACGCGGTTACTGTTAAGGTGCATATAACCAGTCTGACTGGGGCATGCAGACACCTTGACAGAATGAATAGTGTGTGGCACATAGGTTCCCCATTGCTATGCCCACGTGTGCAGCTCCTGATGGCGGTGGCACAGGATTATATTTCTCATTGCTTCTGTACAGCATTGTGGGCTATCGCCCCGCCCCTATTAAAGAGGGTCGCTACCTAGCCGTGCCAACCCTGTGCAGTGTGTGCCTGCGGTCCCTCGTCGTGGCAGACGCACTTCTAAATAGACATGAGGGTGGTGTGGCATGAGGGCAGCTGAAGGCTGCGCAGGGACAGTTTGGTGTGCGCTGTGGGGGGGAGGGGGTGCGGTTGGGCAGCATGTAACACAGGAGAAGTGGCAGTGGAGTGTCATGCAGGCAGTGATTGTGCTTTGTTGGAGGTAGTGTGGTGCTTAGCAAAGGTATGCCATGCTAATGAGGGCTTTTCAGAAGTAAAAGTTGTTGGGGGGGGGGGGGCCCACTCTTGCCGCTATTGTGGCTTAATAGTGGGACCTGTGAACTTGAGATGCAGCCCAACATGTAGCCCCTCGCCTGCCCTATCCGTCACTGTGTCATTCCCATCACTTTCCTGAATTGCCCAGATTTTCACACATGAAAACCTTAGCGAGCATCGGCGAAATACAAAAATGTTCTGGTCGCCCATTGACTTCAATGGGGTTCGTTGTTCGAAACGAACCCTCGAGCATCACGGGAAGTTCGTTACGAATAACGAACACCCGAACATTTTGGTGTTCGCTCATCTCTAATTATAAATGACAGATGGGGGGAAGCCGTCCCAAAATTTGTATAAGTATACAGAGGAAGGAGAATGTCAGTCTGTAATATATACTTGTACAAAGTCTTCTCCTTCCAGCCCGTTCAGCGATATGATATTAAACCTTGGGCCTCAGATCCGTGTAATAGCGGCGGTTGTAAAGTCTAACTAAATAACTAGTTATTTAAGCTGGAATTAATTAGCCCCAGTTGCAGCGCATTCATTCCTGGCATTGTACGTGCGCTCTGTATATTATTCTGCAGATGGAAATATGTAATTACACAAGGCTGGGTCCCTCATAAATAATTTCTAAGCAGTCCCCTTCAGGTTCTGTTGCTTGATTTATGGCCGTGTCAATTTGTAGCGGGTGGCTACAAGTGATAAATAAAGGAATTGTTCCTTCTAAAGGTGCAGTCCCCAGAATCCATTCAAATGACAATGATGACGACAATAACCCTTCCACTACCAGAGGATTATAAAAGGTCTTGCAAAACAGTGCCATGTTTTTTTAATGTTTTGATGCCCAGTATGGCCAACCGTACAAATAAGAACAGAAATTTTGAATTTTCGTATTCAATTGCAGTAGAGGATTATTTCTGAAGCCACCGCCTTGGAAATCAGCATTTTATTTGCTGAATAGTGTATACTACACAAAGGCTGCAATACCATCCCAATTTCCATAAGGCACACCAGTTCTTGGAAATTTGGATGTAGATAAGATTTTCATTAAAAAAGTGTCATGGAGATATCAGATGGGAATTAGCCTTCACATCTATATCATTTAGAGCTACAGCACCCTCCAGAAGTTTAGAAGCACCCTATAAAAATGTAAAAAAAATTAAGAAATAGTCAGAAATCTTGATGCCTTGGTTTGAACTAAAAAAAAATAGCAAAAACGGCTCAATCTTCCAACTGACACTTAGAATTTTGAAACATTTGCAAATTTTGTACTCCTCAAGTTATTCGCTCTTCACCTGTATGACATCCTTGCATACTCTCAGCATGTGATGGATCAATCAAGTTTTACGATCGGGATACATTTCCGTTCTTGCTGGGGAACCTCCCAAAGATGTTTCTGACTAGTGATTCGCTGTTTGAACCATGAGGTGTTTCCAAACCTCCGGAGGGTGCTGTATGCTCCAAATACTAATCAGGTCGTTATGAATCGAAAATACAAAATGGTTAGCCCCACATTTTTATATAAGCTGCATTCAATTTAGTATTTTTTTTTTTTTTAGCCATTTGGTGGTAGACTTGCTTGTTTGCTTGGGACCATTGTCCTGTTGCATAACAAAAATGTGCATGAGCTTTAGGCCGAAATTCCGCGGTGGAGCCCGTCACGGCGCCTCCCAGGAGACCCCATACTTACCTGCGGATCTGGGGTCCTCGCTCCTGCATGATGCTTCCCCGCCCACCTCCGCTGCATCATGTGACACGCCCACCGCGTCATATGACGCGGCGGCAGTGGGCGGGGAAGCGTTTTCACGCTATCTTCCGCTGTGCTACAGCGGAAATAGCGTGAACGGACGGCTTCCATTGACTGCAATGGAAGCCGTCCGCGCGTACACCCGCGGCAAATAGAGCATGCCGCGGGTGAGGACGGGTGAATTCACGGTGCGGAATTCCGCGGTGGAATTCCGCACCGTGAGCACTGAGTTATTAGGTTCAATAGAACCTAATAGCTGCGGGCAAAGCAGCGGATTTCCGCCGCGAATTACGCGGCGGAAATCTGTTCGTGGGAAGGAGGCCAAAGGTCACAAACTGACAGGCGGGAAAATCCCCTTTAGCATTTTCTGATAAAGCTCAGAAGTCACTGTTCAACCAAGTATGACAAATCATCCAGTTTACACAGAAGCAAAGCAGCCCCAAACCATCACACTTACCACCATTATGCCCACTGCACACAGTGGGAAATCCCGCCGCAGAATTTCCGCCCGTGCCCGCCTGCATAGGATTGCATTAGATAACGCAATCCTAGGCAGATGGCCGTGATTTGTCTGCGTGAAAACACACGCAGAAAATAAATCGCAACTTGTTCTAGTTCTGTGCGGGTCTCGCAGAGGCCCACACAGAAATGTCAGTGGCAAAGGGCTGGCTCCTCTATGCACATGCCAGCACACAGTGCAGAGAGAAGACGTCAGGAGCGGGTAAGCCGCAGGGCTGTGCAGGGGCACAGTCTGCATCCCTGCTGGCGGCCTTAGGGTGCATTCAGACGAGCATGTGCGTGTGCATTCATATGTGCACACAAAACTACGCGTCTATTGAAAACCATTGGTTCCCCATGCTGTGTTTACATGTCTGTGTTTTACAGGCCTGCAAACAGGTGTACTGCAAAACATAGGACATGCATGCATGCATAGGTCTGTGCTGTGCTTCAATATTCCCCGCGCAGCATGGAATTCAATGAATAGCCAAGCGCTGCCTATGATTGGCCAAGTGCTGTGACCAATCACAGGTAGCGGCTCAGCTGTCATTCAATGAATGGCTGAGTGCTGCCTGTGATTGGCTGAGTGCTCAGCCAATCACATACAGCCCTTTCAAGAAAGAGATTCAGAGCAGCAGAAAAGACGTGCCTGAGCCCCGGCAGCTGAGAAGAGGTGAGTATATATTTTTTATTTTTAACGCATTCTAGGTATGATTTTCAGGGAAGAGCTTATATTTAAAGCCCTTCCCTGAAAATCCCTGCAGGGCTTGTGGTGGGAGGGAAATTCTTCAGGCCCACGTGGAGTCCCCTTGTCACTGAACACTGTGTCAGTGCAGTCACAGTTTTCAGTGATGAGGGGAATCTCGGCAGAGATTAAGAAATCCTCAACCACAGCTGTCACAGCTGTGCCAGAGGATTGTGATTTTTTCTGTATGTTGTCAATGGGGCCACTGGTGCTGCCACCGGTCCAATTGACCACAGTGTGAAACCGCTAGATGTGATAGCATCCAGGGGTTTCTCATCCAAGGAATCGCCTGCAAAGAACTACACTACACTGCCGGGGACCAAGTAGAGAAGTCACGCCTGGGCCCTGGCAGAGGCAGACAGGTGAGTATATGTTTTTTTTTATTTTTTACACAAATCAGGGATGATTTTTCAGGGAAGAACTTATATTTAAAGCCCTTCCCCAAAAATCACTGCCGGGCTTGCCGGCAGCCTAATGTTTTCAATGGAGCTTCCAGCAGCAGCCACAGCCTCATTGAAGGCAGTGGGCACAAACCTGCATTCACGCGTGTTTTTGCACATACGTGGGCACGCGGTTTGTGCCCACTTCTGTACGCACACGCTTGTGTGACTGCACACTTATGTTTGGTATGAGTAGGCAACACAGCAACGGAGTATGATGCGGGTACAGGCTTACAAAAACAAATGCCTTTATTATAATCAAGAACTGTAAATGAAAATTAGCTATGCAGGTATGGAAAAAATGAGCAGTAGAAAACATTATATGGCTTTAAAGCTAGAGTTTCAACCCTGGCTATGCTAACTAATAATCACGATACATAGAAACAGATTTTACACTTTAACATTGGTACACACAAGTATAGCAATGTATTATGTGACCTGGGCAAGTAAAGTCTCTGAAGGTGGTATGAACTCAACTATGGCACAATGCCATACACACCGTCTTCTGTTAGCGAAGAGGCTGACCAAAGAGCTTGTACAATTAAGATGAGCAGATAGGATTTTAACACAAAGTCTTGGCTTGCCTCTAGGTCCTTGAAAGTATGTTACTGCGTGCAGAAGCTAATAGAACTGCAGATGTCTGATTTACTAACACAATTTGTCCCTGTCCTTCATTAGCAGGCTTGCTTGCCATCTAATACCAGTTGTTCTTGTTCGCTCACTCGGTCTTTATAGAGGTCTATCCACACTCACAACCTCTCTGTTCCATTGTTGGGGTGATGCTGCTTACGAAATCCCTTGGCAGTTTCTGATCAGGGTAACTGAAATTATACGTCTTCCTCTATGGCGGTCCCAAACGTGATCTCTATGGTTGTCAGCTTTGGGAATCTGCAATACAAACTTCTGCAACATGACTGTCTCAAGTAGTCTTTCCCTACATAGGGTTAGAGCAGGCAGCAGTATACAGCATGCCCAGTCACTAAGCTGCCTCTCCCTTCAGGCAGTCACAACCACTCCACTTGAAAAGTCTCTCTCTCACACCGTTGTCTTCCTCACACTAGACCATGGGAACTTGCACAAGTTCCGGGAGGCGGGGATTTATTGTGGCACCAAAACTTTTGCTTGTGCACAAAAAAGTTTCACAAATGCGTTTGCATTTATGCTGCTCTCCCTTACATGAGGTTCATCTTCCACCACATGTAACAGGAACCATGTCTTCTAAAAAGTTACATTTTTGACTCATCAGCCCACAGTATATTACCCTAAAGTCTTGGGGGTCATCTAGATGTTTTATGGCAAATGAGAGATGAACTTTGCGTTCTTTTCAGTCAGCAGTGGTTTGCACCTTTCAACTCTCCATGGATGACATTTTTGCATAGTGTCTTTCTTGTTATTGAATTATGTACACCGCAGAGGCGTAACTTGAAGCTCCTGGGCCCCGATGCAAAACTTGTAACAGGGCCCCCAACTATAATGCTTTACTCTTAGTACTGGGTTCCCTATATGGAGAAGAGAGGCCTTATGGGCCCCCTAAGGCTCCTGGGCCCGGGTGCAACTGCATCCCCTGCATCCTCTATAGTTACGCCCCTGGTACACCGAATTTAACTGAGGCAAGTGAGGCTATTAGTTCATCAGATGTTTTTGCAACCTTCTGGTTAAGTCATCAATGTTCTCTTGGCCTGCAAATCCTGAAAAGGTTCTCTACTGTTCCAGGTTGTCTCCATTTGTTGATAATGGCCATCGTTATGGTTCTTTGGAGTCCAAGAGCCTTAGCAATGGCCTTGCAATATTTTCCAGACTGGTAAATTTTAATGACTTTGCATCGTATCTGCATTTGAATCTCTTTAGAACGTGGGGACACGGGCTACTTTTTTGAGACCGTGAGGTCTTCTTATTGCCAGACATGTTCTATTTAAAGTGACCCTCCGTTGAGCAGCACTGGCCAATCACAGCAGCATGTAGTGTCTTAGGCTACCAATGCACCATGTGCATCAGGTAGTCAGGGAAGCAGTGTAGACATCTTGGTTTGTCCAGGACCAAAGGTTAACTTTAAAGAGAATTTGTCATCTACTAAGCTAAGCTGAGCTAAGCTTATGGGCTGAAGGTAGATGCCCCTTGGAGTCCGGGGATGTAAGCTTTATACTTACCTTTCCTGTTGTTCCTCCAGTGTCAGTGCTGGAAGCTGCTGCTCAATACAAGTAGTACAGTGATTATAAAATTAGAATGGGCAGACTACTTAGCGGTGCCACTAAATGCATTCAGTGGTGTCTTTTAGCATCAGGGGAACAATGGGGAAGGTAAGTATAAAAAACATACATCCCTGGACTCCATGGGGCATTTACTTTCAGTCCATAAGCTTAGCTTATGAGGTTAAAAGTAGGTGATAAATTCGCTTTTAGTGACATTTAAATTAACCAGGTTCAACAATGTCCTCTTATCGCAGCCGCAATGTTTCGACGTGGCTAAAAGTGGCCATCTGAATGAATACATTGGAACCCAATGCTTCAGATGGTCATGATTTTCGGCCAATGTTGTATCGCAGCAGAACAGCCACGATAATTGCTTGTGTGAAAGAGGCCTAAGGGCTCCCACCCACTTGCGTTAGCGATTTGCGATTTTTTAGCGCTGCGATAGAGTGCTAAAAATTTCTAGTTTGAAACAAATGACTTGTAATGTGGCTATGCGCATTTGCGATTTTATTGCGCAACGCGAGTGCGACTTTTTATTGAATGCGACTGCCCTATATTTGTGCGATGTCCGATTTTTCCCTCGCCCATGCAAGTCAATGGTTGGCTAAAAATTGCATCGCACATCGCAGAATCGCATGCGCGAATGCGTTGCGATTCTTTTCTCTATAATTGAGTTTAAAGTGTCAAAAATGCTGCGATAAAAAAATCGCAGGACAGTCACAATCCATAGAGCTTTGCGATGCGAGTTTAGTGGGAGAAAAATCGCAGCGCAATCGCACAAAAATTGCAAATTGTTCACTGCGATATCGCAGCGATTTTATAAACGCACTATCGTCCTCGCAAGTGGGTGGTAGTCCTTATGTAGAGGTATACCTGCTGTATAGCAGTAATTCTAGTTCTATCAAGTCAGGAGACAGGGTATCTATACTTGTATAACATACCAGACTTTATACATTTCAATTCAAAGGGATTGTCTGACCGATTAAGAAGTTAAACTAGCAGCAGGAAATGAATGTTATAAAATGAAAAATCAAACTTTACTCACCAGTTAAAGGGGTTTTCCAACTTCTGAAAATTAAAAACATCATCAAATGTTATAAAATTAACTGCTTCACACTGCAGCCCTTTCTGGTTTTTTTTTTTTTTTTTTGCTTTTTTTCAATTTTCTATCCCCACTTTCAAAAAATGATCACTTTTTAAATTTTTTTTCTGGCAACATAGCTACATGAGAGCTTGTTTTGTGTTTGATGAGCTTTACTTTTCAATGGTACTATTTAACATACCACATAATATTGGAAAGCTTTTAGAAATTTTTAAGTGAGATGAATGTTTTTTACGGCACTCATGGTATGGTAAAAACGACATGTTATCTTTGTTCTGGGCATCGGTACGATTACGGCGATACCAAATGTATACATATATATTTTTTCTCTTGTTGTACTACTCAAAAGAAAATTAGATGAAAGAAATTGCTTTCTGCCACCAACTACAGGAACCAGCATGGCAGCCAAATGTAGTAGTCAAGTAAACTAAGGTCAAAACCAGGAATTAACAAGAGGGTAATCCAGGAGGGCAGATGTCTGCGAGATCAGTAACACAGGTGATGGACAGTAGCAGAAGGATAGCACACCAGGCAGAATGATTCAAGAACTGCAAAAGCAGATGGGAAGGAGGCATTTAAATAGACTGTTGAAGGGATACATTGATTGATCTGCTGACCTGTCAATCAGGCTCAGCCAACAGACCAGAAATCATCTGAGGTAGATTTAAAGACATACACGAACCAGAGAAATTAGAGTGATTTATCTTGACGGCTGTGCACTGTGCCTATACACCGGCCAGTCAGTGCCCAAGTGCCACCAGCAGCATCGGACACCAAGGATCTTTGGAGGCACTCGAATGGGTAGGGAGAGCAACTAGGATAACTAGTGATAACTAAAGGATGCACAGACAGACTGTTTTGGAGTGATTGCTCCTCATAAGTTTCTGACTTGGTTATCTTTTCCTTCTGAAAAGAGTCTGAATTTCGTTCAGAATTTCTAGTCATTGTTAAAAGACTTGTTAAAAGGTCTGACATTGACTTACAGTAATGCTGCCTTCCGATAGGTGGTGCTGTAGAGGTATTGTTCCATCTACCATTTGCATATTCCCAGAAGAGCTTGGATGGCCTCATGAGTCTCCTCACACCTTCTTGGTGCTCTGCCTAAGAAGAAATGATACCCTTCCTAACCTATATCTATAGACCTCTCACTAGTCAGGCCAAAAACATACTACACACTGATGATGGGCAATCACTCTGAAACAGTCTGTCTATATATGCTTACCTTCTCCTTCCGGAGGAGATTTTGGCTTTGGCTCGTAATTCCCAGTTATTGTTACAAGGCTTGTTAAAAGGTCTCACATTGACTTGCAGGAATGCTGCCTTTCAATAGGTGGCACTCTAGAGGCATTGTTTCCTCTTCCCATTTGAATAATGCAATTACCCTGGGGCACACAAAGACCTGAGCTGCTCTCCATCAAGGATTGGGACCGAGGAACGCCACTCTTATAGACTTTTCTGGACTTGGAGGTACCGGAGGGGCACCCCAGTGGCCTCACTGAGTACCAGGGTAAGTCCATCTAATACAATTGTATCATTTATTGTTACTCCATCCATGTCTGTAGGAGCGCTACTTTGATCCCCACATTTTTTGTCATTTGAATAATGTGCCATACATCAACATGGCTGCCAATTACTCTTCTCAGCAGTGATGCTAGTATGTATGGCTTGCACCGTGGCTTTGATTTTTAGTTTTAATATTCTTGCTATTTTTGATTTTTGAATTATTATTTTTTCTGTTCTATTTTATGTTATATATTTTTAATATCATCATTAATGACGATAATAATAATAATTACAGTAAAATAATAATGAATGTAAAATGAAGCTTCAGTACGAGACAAATTCGAAAAAGTTTCATTTCTCTGGCTTCTTTCGGTTTAACACGTTTCTTTCACCCAGTAACCATGAATATCAAATCACTCATACAGATAATTCAAAAAGTTGAGAATTCTCCATAGGAAAAAAAGCAAGTGGCCACTTCCCTCCTGTGATGTCAGACTCAAGAAATGAAAACGACACACTGTTTTCCAAATCAAGAGAAAAAGTGGGCAGACATAGTGACTCATTTCTGCTTACATGAAAATGCCCATAACTCAAAAAGAGGGGAGCGACAATTGAGAAAACATTTCCCACCGAGACGTCTTCTCTAATTCCAATCATGACTTGCAATGACCAGTTCAATATCTCTTATTTGCATAAAGAATAAGCTGATATATTCTTTGCTTTGAGGTGATAAAACCGCAGCCGTATGAGAACCCATGATAGGATGGAATTAAAGTACAAAAATAATCCGCCAAAAATTTCCAGACGAACGCAATCGACACTTTTTTGGTTTATACAACTAGTAGGCATTTTCCAATCTACAAATTGTCCCTCGGTATATTTTTGAATAGAATTGCTCTTTACGGTTTTGTTTGGCAGCGTTTACAAGTTCTTCTAATTCCATTGACCACATTTATTTGTTTTTAGATTTTTGCTTTTTTAATTCATCGAAGATGTTGGTAAAGTATTTAATACAGCCGCCTCCTAAACTATTTACCAAAGTTCCCTTCAACTCATCATGTTCTTCACCTCTTCGAATTCAAGCACTTTTTGTCTTTAAGTTATTATAACCCCTCCATTACGTGTTGGGGTATTATAAAGGATGCTAATAATAGGTATACAATATAGCTTGGTGCAAATATGTGTGCAGTGAGAAAATGAGACTGCAAGAGTCTATTAGGAAGCATTTTCACTTTGCATTGAGGTTACTTTCTGAATGTCGTGAAAGACATAGAAGACGACGAGTAATTGAATATACTGTATGTGGAAGAGCACAGAAGAAAAATCTGATGGATATTAAGACTATAAACCTGAATCACAGATGCAGTTTTTAATGCAGTTTTGTATTTGTGAACTCCAAAAGTAAATCCAAAAAGAAGGCAATCTTGATAGTTCTCTTTTTAGTATCCACTCATGTGTTTTATTTCAAAAACTATATCTGTGATTTCGGCTTTACATTAAGTGGGCAAAATGAGCGTTCACAAAAGTTTTGCTTGTTGAATTTGAACCTTAAATAATGGATTTTAGAGCTGACTTTTTATAGTTTTTGTTAATAATAAAAATAATAATACTTAATTTTTAAAAACTTGAAAAAAAAATATTAATGCGTCCCGAAGATCTTTTGTTGAGAAGCAGTAATAAAAAATAAATAAATTGCAAAAAATAGCGCACACAATTATAACTTTTATTTAGGGTTTCAACGTGTAATTAAAACTAGTTTGAACATTTAAAAAAATACATATATATTCTTTTTAAAAAACTAAAAAAAAAAATTCTAAAAATAACAAATATAATGGGGCAGATTTATGGAAATTGGTAGTTAAGAAAAAATGCTTTTGTTGCCCGTAACAACCAATTTCAATGCAGTATTCATTTCTCATAGTGAAAGGGATTGGTTGC
Organism: Eleutherodactylus coqui; assembly: GCF_035609145.1. Taxonomy (NCBI): domain Eukaryota; kingdom Metazoa; phylum Chordata; class Amphibia; order Anura; family Eleutherodactylidae; genus Eleutherodactylus; species Eleutherodactylus coqui. The sequence continues at coordinate 56,611,781 of NC_089849.1, forward strand.
TATGGGCCATAAAGACTGGCTTTTTTTCTTGTTGTCATGAATCTCTCTCAATACGTGTGAAATAAAAATATGTATTTGTATGTAAAAAAAGAATTAAAAAAAAAAATCACTGATGTCGGCTTCATACAGGCGTATTTGCACACACAAAATTTGTGCATACAATACGCAATGAATAGAACCCATTGATTTTAATAGGTTTGTTCACATGCGCATATTTGTCCTGCACATTTCGGTCATGCAAATGCTCTATTTTCCTGCGCATTTGCGCACCAGAAGTCTCCATAGAAATTAATGGGGATACACAAATGCATGTGCAATATGCTAGGAGATGCGTGATACGCTGCGTAAGGTCTCCCTCACACACACCGCTTTTTAAAGCTAAACGCTATCAGAGGCTCTCATTGTTTTCATTGGAGCCTCTCACGCGGCCACTTGAATGTAATGCTTTTCAACGTTGCGATTTTCGAGCGGAGTCTGTCCTATTTTTGAGCGCTTGGCGCTCCCCATCAACGAGGGATGCTAAATGCCGGCATCGGACAAAAATCAGCAAAATATAAGCTGATGCGCACAAAAAAAAGCAATGTTCATTCCACAAATACGCAGCGCTGATGTGCGCACAAATACGTATGCGCTCGTGTGAAGCCGGCCTTAAGTAGCCTGATCATTTTTACTGAATTTATTGAGCATATATGGAGGAACAAAGAAAACAGATGTATAATTTCAAAACTAGTACCATAAAGGGAGCCACGGTTGGTCATTTATGTACAATGGGGGGGGGGAGGATAATTTAGACGTGTTTTGGATCTGGAATGCCTTTGAAAACACGGAAACCCATTGGAGAAGTCCATCCTAAAGCAAAGAAAGTAAAATTACAGTGTGCAAGTGAGATGAGTGAACAGCATGGCCAACTACTTAATAATGAGCAAAAAAAGAACCAGGACATCAAGGGCTGCAGAGACCGAGACAGAGACAGTGAATCAGGGGTGGCAATGTAGTCCAATTTGTTGCTGGGAAGTTTTTAATATGATCCTCACCAGGAATACAATCAACATCCAAATGTTATTATTGGATAAATGGACTATCTATGTAGCTACTGTCACAACAAGAAATTTTTAAAACAGAGCCTCCTGGAATATACTGTAGGAGTGGAAACCCAGGCAATGGCCAGTACTGAGTATAAGTTAGTCATTTATAATTGGGAGGTAATACCCACTATAAGGATAACAGAATTTATAATGAACTGGATTTAGATAAAGACCAGTCTTTATCACTCTCTGACCAAGTTTTCGATTAGGGAGGGGGATGTATACTTTTTAAACTTGTTGTTTTAGGTATACTTTGAAGCACAAGGTATTGTGATGGGAACTAGGATGCATAAACAGAACAATTACATAGAGAAATTATCTGCAACCAGTATTTGACTAAGGAACCTCATATGTATATTCAACCTTTATTGATTGAACAGATGACCATAAATGCAGAAGGGAAAGTGGCGGTCTAGTTGACTAGGCAACTTATGACATTAGAAGTTTACAGCGTTACCCATGCAAACAGACCATCTGTTCTTGTGGCTTTCTTTCCTGCCATCTTTTCTAAAGGTCATTTTTAAATTTCTAGGAGGAAAGCAGCTTAATATAATTTACATTGTTGCATCAACTTAAAAAAATAGTTTGTGGCCTTCCCATATAGTTTACAGTACATGCAAGAAAAGAGAGGCTAGTTCTATGGGATCTGAATTCCTGCAGGCTCGCAAATGTCTAGAACTGTCCACAGAAGCATTGTATTTCATATAACCTGACGACCCTAAGTGCAATTCACTGCAATTACAGGAATTGATGTCTCATCGGCGTAGAAACCAAAATAAATGTCATATTGTGCAAGGTAGATAGGAAGTCACCACGCGCTAATAAAATGACACTTTTCTCAGTTGAGGGAAAAATGTAATCTAATTACATAGTCTTGACCCTAGGTGAATGTTTGCTTTGCTTTTAATTGCAGCCAAGTTGTACGTTAGACAGTAGAGCGCTGCCCTGTATTACACACTCAACAGCCAAGAGTAATGATTTTATTTAACAAAAGTGTTGAAAATCAAGGTTAATGTCACTTGAACTTCCGAGCCGCCACCGGCAAGACATTCCTACTAAATAAATCTAAACGGGTATACCATCTATTCTGTGCAGCGCAATAAAAAGCTGATGTAACCGATCCCAATAAGTATTACAACCATGACTTTTGTGTAAATTCAAGATCACCACCAACTGCATCATATTTTTAAAGTTTGTTTTTCATATGGCTCAACTGTTTATGATCAAAGACAACAAATACATATTATAGCATGTATACCACTTATTCAGGTATATCATCTATCAGTGTCATGATTCTTTTCGGATGACCTTCCAAATGATTTTAAAGAGAATGTGTCATCAGAAAACAACCTATTATTTAAACCAAGTCTTTATGTTAAATTCCTTTTTCTTTTTGGTGACTTATTAAACATTTCCTGTGTTACTATGTATAGTTGAAACCAAGCCTAGTACATTATCTTGCAAGCTGTACTCTTGATACTAAGTCTAATAATAGTCTGAAACTTCCTATAGAGAAAACTTTCAGTAGTCATAGAATCATAGACTGGTAGAGTTGGAAGGGACCTCCAGGGTCATCGGGTCCAACCCCCTGCTCAGTGCAGGATTCACTAAATCATCCTAGACAATTATTTGTCCAGCCTTAGCTTGAACACTTCCATAGAAGAAGAACTCACCACCTCCCGTGGTAACCTGTTCCACTCATTGATCATCCTCACTGTCAGAAAGTTTTTTCTAATATCTAATTTGTTTCTCCTCCCTTCCAGTTTCATCCCATTGCTTCTAGTCTTTCCTTTTGCAAACCAGAATAGGGCTGATCCCTCTGCACTGTGACAGCCTTTCAGATATTTGTAGACAGCTATTAAGTCTCCTCTCAGCCTTCTTTTTTTGCAAGCTTAACATTCCCAGATCTTTTAACCATTCCTCATAGGACATGATTTGCAGACCGCTCACTATATTGGTAACTCTTCTCTGAACTTGCTCCAGTTTGTCTATGTCTTTTTTAGAGTGTGGTGCCCAGAACAGGACACAGTATTCCAGATGAGGTCTGATTAAGGAAGAGTAGAGGGGGATAATTGCCTCACATGATCTAGACTCTATGCTTCTCTTAATACATCCCAGAATTGTGTCTGCCTTTTTGGCTGCTGCATCACATTGTTGACTCATGTTCAGTCTATGATCTATTCGTATACCCAAGTTTTTTTCACATGTGCTGCTGCTTAGCCCAATTCCTCCCATTTTGTATGTGCTTTTTTCATTTTTCTTGCCCAGATGTAGGACTTTGCATTTTTCCTTGTTAAATACCATTCTGTTGGTCGCCGCCCACTGTTCAAGCTTTTCTAGATCTTTTTGAATACTCTCGCTCTTCCCTAGTGTTAGCTATCCCTCCTAGCTTTGTGTTGTCGGCAAATTTGATCAGTTTCCCATCAGTTGTTGGCTTAAAAATGTAAGTTATGTTCTTCCTTTAGGTCATTCTTACTACAAATAGGTGTTTGAGAGTAATATGAAATCTTGTTGCATCACAAACTCAAGCCTCTTTCCCTCTTATATCCTTTCACTGCAGCTCTTCCTGTTCTGATTGGCTGCTTTATATTAGCACAAGCTCAACATGAACATTGATTTGCACATAAGTACATTGCCATGCTGAAACAGACAAGGTCCTTCCCTTCACTGTTATCACAAAGTTGAAAGCATACAATTTTCTAAAATGCATGTGGTAACATTAATATTTTCCTTCTTTGGAACTAAAGAATCCTTAAAAAATTGCCCCAGACCATTATTTTTCCTAATATAGGAGCACAGAGCATCAACGGCAGAAAATGATCACATTGTCTATTTTGTCGGCCTTTTTATTATTTCTCTTAGGATAGAGATTAGCAAGCAAGCTCGGTTAAGGCAGTTACTCGAGTGAGCATCGCTCTTCTCGAGTAACTACTTACTGGTCCGAGCAGATTCGGGGAGGGGGGGGGAGTGAGAGAGATCTCTCCCCCCCCCCCACCGCTACCCCAGCACCCCAGCCGCCCCCTGCTCACCCCCTCCCCACCCCCGAATCTGCTTGGACCAGTAAGCAGTTACTTGAGAAGAGTGATGCTCGCTCGAGTAACTGCCTTGACCGAGCATGCTCGCTCATCTCTAATAGAGATGTTTATCCCAGACATGTTTTAATTAATTTTTGATTTTTCAACCACGTCTACTGGAATCGTGTTCCAAGCATCTACTACTCTTTCAGTAAAATATTGTTTTCCGATTGTTTCCCCTTGTTCTAGTAATTAGCTCTCCCTTCTCGCTTCCAATTACATATATAAAGTTTTCCTTTATGTCCTCCCTCTCCCTTCTCTTTTCCTGTAACATATATAAAGGTTTCTATTGTGTTCCTCATCTCCCTTCTCTCCTCCGGTAACATATATAAAGGTTTCTATCATGCCCCTCTCTCCCTTCTCACCACCTGTAATAAACATAAAGGTCTCCATCATGCCCATCTCCCGTCCTTCCCCTATAACAAATATAAAAGTTTCCATCATGTCCCCTTTCCCCCTTCTCTCCTCCTGTAACATACCTAAAGGTTTCCATTATGTCCCTCTCTCCCCTCTCTCCTCCTGTAACATATATAAAGGTTTCCATCATGTCCCTCGTCTCCCTTCTCTCCTCCTAATTCTTTAGAAGTGCACACATGCAGTTACAACTCCGTGTGGACCGACAGCATGGGTGGGTCCCAGGAAGCCACCGGTGGTACATAAATATATCCCATTGCAGTGCCCAGCACAGCTGAGGTAAAGTCAGCTTTAATGCAGGTGGGCTTCGGCCCACACTGCATGCCCCAGTCAGACTGGGGCTCTTTAGAAGTGGACACATGCAGTTACAACTCCCTGTGGACCGACAGCATGGGTGGCTCCCTGGAACCCACCGGCGGTACATAAATATATCCCATTGCAGTGCCCAGCACAGCTGAGGTAACGTCAGGTTTAATGCAGGTGGGCTTCAGCCGACACTGCATGCCCCAGTCAGACTGGGGTTCTTTAGAAGTGGACACATGCAGTTACAACTCCGTGTGGACCCACAGGATGGGTGGGTCCCAGGAAGCCACCGGCGGTACATAAATGTATCCCATTGCAGTGCCCAGCAAAGCTGAGGTAATGTCAGGTTTAATGCAGGTGGGCTTCGCCCCACACTGCAGGCCCCAGTCAGACTGGGGTTCTTTAGAAGTGGACACATGCAGTTACAACTCCGTGTGGACAGACAGCATGGGTGGCTCCCTGGAACCCACCGGTGGTACATAAATATATCCCGTTGCAGTGCCCAGCACAGCTGAGGTAACATCAGGTTTAATGCAGGTGGGCTTCGGCCCACACTGCATGCCCCAGTCAGACTGGGGTTCTTTAGAAGTGGACACATGCAGTTACAACTCTGTGTGGACCGACAGGATGGGTGGGTCCCAGGAAGCCACCGGCAGTACATAAATGTATCCCATTGCAGTGCCCAGCACAGCTGAGGTAACGTCAGGTTTAATGCAGGTGGGCTTCGGCCCACACTGCATGCCCCAGTCAGACTGGGGTTCTTTAGATGTGGACACATGCAGTTACAACTTCGTGTGGACAGACAGGATGGGTGGGTCCCAGGAAGCCACCGGCAGTACATAAATGTATCCCATTGCAGTGCCCAGCACAGTTGAGGTAACGTCAGGTTTAATGCAGGTCGGCTTCGGCCCACACTGCATGCCCCAGTCAGACTGGGGTTCTTTAGATGTGGACACATGCAGTTACAACTCCGTGTGGACCGACAGCATGGGTGGCTCCCAGGAAGCCACCGGCAGTACATAAATATATCCCATTGCAGTGCCCTGGACAGCAAAGCTAACGTCAGATTAAATGCAGGTGGGCTTCGGCCCACACTGCATGCCCCAGTCAGACTGGGGTTCTTTAGAAGTGGACACAGATGCATTTACAACTCCCTGTGGACCCACAGCATGGGTGGCTCCCTAGAACCCACCGGCGGTACATAAATATATCCCATTGCATTGCCCATCACAGCTGATGTTATGTCAGCTGTAATGCAGGTGGGCCAAAAATTTATTGGATTACAATGTAGGCGAGGGCCCACAAAAATTGGTGTACCAACAGTACTAATGTACCTCAGAAAAATTGCCCATGCCCAACCAAGAGGGCAGGTGAAACCCATTAATCGCTTTGGTTAATGTGGCTTAATTTGTAACTAGGCCTGTAGGTGGCCCAGTTAAAATAAAAATTGGTTCAGGTGCAAGTTTCAACGCTTTACTGAATTGAGAATTGAACCGTATAAATATTGTTTACAAAAGTTATATGACTGAGCCTTGTGGGCCTAAGAAAAATTGCCCGTTCGGCGTGATTACGTGAGGTTTCAGGAGGAGGAGCAGGAGGAGGAGGATAAATATAATGCACATATTGATGAAGCTAAAAGGTCCCCGTTTTTTATGGTGATAGAGAACGATGCTTCCATCCGCGGGTGCAGCCTACGTATTGTTTAGGTATCGCTGCTGTCCGCTGGTGGAGAAGAGAAGTCTGGGGAAATCCAGGCTTTGTTCATCTTTATGATTGTAAGCCTGTCGGCACTGTCGGTTGACAGGCGGGTACGCTTATCTGTGATGATTCCCCCAGCCACACTAAACACCCTCTCTGACAAGACGCTAGCCCCAGGACAAGCAAGCACCTCCAGGGCATACAGCGTGAGTTCAGGCCACGTGTCCAGCTTCGACACCCAGTAGTTGTAGGGGGCAGAGGCGTCAGGGAGGACGGTCGTGCGATCGGCTACGTACTCACCATCCTTTTACAGTGCTCCCGCCGACTCAGCCTTGACTGGGGAGCGGTGACACAGTCTTGCTGGGGAGCCATAAAGCTGTCAAAGGCCTTGAACACATGGCTGTCCTCACTAGGAAGATCACTTTCAGGATTCTCCTCCTCCTCCTCCTGCTCAGGCCATACACGCTGAAAGGATGACATGCAAGCAGCATGGGTACCCTCAGCAGTGGGCCAAGCTGTCTCTTCCCCCTCCTCCTCATGCTCCTCCCCCTCCTCCTCCTCCTCCTCAACGCGCTGAGATATAGACATGAGGGTGCTCTGACTATCCAGCGACATACTGTCTTTCCCCGCCTCCGTTTCCGAGCGCAAAGCGTCTGCCTTTATGCTTTGCAGGAAACTTCTCAAGAGGCATAGCAGAGGAATGGTGACGCTAATGATTTCAGCATTGCCGCTCACCATCTGGGTAGACTCCTCAAAGTTTCCAAGGACCTGGCAGATGTCTGCCAACCAGGCCCACTCTGCTGTAAAGAATTGAGGAGGCTGACTCCCACTACGCCGCCCATGTTGAAGTAGGTATTCCACTATAGCTCTACGCTGCTCATAGAGCCTGGCCAACATGTGGAGCATAGAGTTCCTCCGTGTGGGCACATCGCACAGCATTCGGTGCACGGGCAGATTAAGCCGATGTTGCAGGGTGCGCAGGGTGGCAGCGTCCGTCTTGGACTTGCGGAAATGTGCGCTGAGCCGGCGCACCTTTCCGAGCAGGTCTGACAAGCGTGGGTAGCTTTTCAGAAAGCACTGAACCACCAAATTAAAGACGTGGGCCAGGCATGGCACGTGCGTGAGGCTGCCGAGCTGCAGAGCCGCCACCAGGTTACGGCCGTTGTCACACACGACCATGCCCGGTTGGAGGCTCAGCGGCGAAAGCCAACGGTCGGTCTGCTCTGTCAGACCCTGCAGCAGTTCATGGGCCGTGTGCCTCTTCTCTCCTAAGCTGAGTAGTTTCAGCGCGGCCTGCTGACGCTTGCCCACCGCTGTGCTGCCACGCCGCGCGACACTGACTGCTGGCGACGTGCTGCTGCTGACACATCTTGATTGCGAGACAGAGGTTGCGTAGGAGGAGGAGGAGGAGGAGGAGGGTGGTTTAGTGGAGGAAGCATACACTGCCGCAGATACCAGCACCGAGCTGGGGCCCGCAATTCTGGGGGTGGGTAGGACGTGAGCAGTACCAGGCTCTGACTCGGTCCCAGCCTCCACTAAATTCACCCAATGTGCCGTCAGGGAGATATAGTGGTCCTGCCCGCCTGTGCTTGTCCACATGTCCGTTGTTAAGTGGACCTTGGCAGTAACTGCGTTGGTGAGGGCGCGTACAATGTTGCGGGAGACGTGGTCGTGCAGGGCTGGGACGGCACATCGGGAAAAGTAGTGGCGACTGGGAACCGAGTAGCGCGGGGCCGCCGCCAGCATGTTTTTGAAAGCCTCCATTTCCACAAGCCTATACGGCAGCATCTCCAGGCTGATCAATTTGGCTATGTGCACGTTTAACGCTTGAGCGTGCGGGTGCGTGGCGGCACACTTGCGCTTGCGCTCAAACAGTTGCGCTAGCGACGTCTGGACGGTGCGCTGAGAGACATTGCTGGATGGGGCCGAGGACAGCGGAGGTGAGGGTGTGGGTGCAGGCCGGGAGACGGTAGTGCCTGTGTCCTGAGAGGGGGGTTGGATCTCAGTGGCAGGTTGGGGCACAGGGGGAGAGGCAGCAGTGCAAACCGGAGGCGCTGAACGGCCTTCGTCCCACCTTGTGGGGTGCTTGGCCATCATATGTCTGCGCATGCTGGTGGTGGTGAGGCTGGTGGTGGTGGCTCCCTGGCTGATCTTGGCGCGACAAAGGTTGCACACCACTGTTCGTCGGTCATCTGCACTCTCAGTGAAAAACTGCCACACCTTTGAGCACCTCGGCCTCTGCAGGGTGGCATGGCGCGAGGGGGCGCTTTGGGAAACAGTTGGTGGATTATTCGGTCTGGCCCTGCCTCTACCCCTGGCCACCGCACTGCCTCTTCCAACCTGCCCTGCTGCTGCACTTGCCTCCCCCTCTGAAGACCTGTCCTCAGTAGGCGTAGCAAACCAGGTGGGGTCAGTCACCTCATCGTCCAGCTGCTCTTCCTCTGAATCCTCTGTGCGCTCCTCCCTCGGACTTACTGCAATTACTACTACCTGAGTGATAGACAACTGTGTCTCATCGTCATTGTCCTCCTCACCCACTGAAAGCTCTTGAGACAGTTGCCGGAAGTCCCCAGCCTCATCTTCCGGACCCCGGGAACTTTCCAAAGGTTGGGCATCGGTCACGACAAACTCCTCCGGTGGGAGAGGAACCATTGCTGCCCATTCTGGGCAGGGGCCCGAGAACAGTTCCTGGGAGTCTGCCTGCTCCTCAGAATGTGTCATTGTAATGGAGTGAGGAGGCTGGGAGGAAGGAGGAGCAGCAGCCAGAGGATTCAGAGTTGTAGCAGTGGACGGCATAGAACTGTGGCTGGTCGATATATTGCTGGATGCACTTTCTGCCATCCATGACAGGACCTGCTCACACTGCTCATTTTCTAATAAAGGTCTACCGCGTGGACCCATTAATTGTGAGATGAATGTGGGGACACCAGAAACGTGCCTCTCTCCTAATCCCGCAGCAGTCAGCTACGATACACCTGGATCAGGAGCTCGGCCTGTGCCCACACCCTGACTTGGGCCTCCGTGTCCTCGTCCGCGTCCACGTCCTCTAGGCCTACCCCTACCCCTCAGCATGGTGTATTACGAGTAGAGCAGAAACAGAACGCTGTAATTAAATGTTCCGCTTATTGGCCTGTGGTTGGAGGCTGACTTCCCTTACGGAACGCACAGCAGAGCCAGGAAACAATTTTGCACACGCCTGTAGTGAGGCGTAGGTGCGTATCACTGAGCTTGTGGAATTCACAGCGCAGAAGCAGTCAAGTCGCCAAAGGGCAGTGGTACGCCTTAAGTATTTGGCTTCCCTTTTTTTAAATGGTGAGTTGAAATACCAGACAGATACTGTAGGCAGCGTATACTATGTATACGGTTTCCCTCTGGATGGGATGACGGCGGTGATGTAACGGGCACAGCAGAGCCAGGAAACAATTTTGCGCACGCCTGTAGTGAGACGTAGGTGCGTATGACTCAGCTAGTGGAATTTACAGCGCAGAAGCAGTCAAGTGTCCAAAGGCCACTAGTAGGCCTTAAGTATTTTGCTTCTATTTTTTTAAATGCTGAGCTGATACAGCAGACAGATACTGTAGGCAGCGTATATATATGTATACTGTTTCCCTCTGGACGGGATGACGGCGGTGATGTAACGGAGACAGCAGAGCCAGCAAACAATTTTACGCACGCCTGTAGTGAGACGTAGGTGCGTATGACTCAGCTAGTGGAATTCACAGCGCAGAAGCAGTCAAGTGGCCAAAGGCCAGTAGTAGGCCTTAAGTATTTTGCTTCTATTTTTTTAAATGCTGAGCTGATACAGCAGACAGATACTGTAGGCAGCGTATATTATGTAAACTGTTTCCCTCTGGCGCTATGACGGCAGTGATGTAACGGAGACAGCAGAGCCAGGAAACAATTTTGCACAAGCTTGCTGTAACACTTAGCTGTGTATTAATTAGGACTACTACCCCCAGCAGACACGCAGTACACTGAAGACGGTCACAGGCAGCCCAAATATAGTATTTTTCCCCAATTTGTTTGAAAAAGCCCACTGCCTATATAGCCTGTATATCTCTTTCACCTTTCCCACTGTCCCTGCCTCACCAGTACTGGCCCTATACTATGTAAAATTACTGCAGACTACGGACGCAATGCTCTGCACGCCCGATATACAAAAAAAAAAAAAAAAAGGGCAACACTGCTAAAAGCAGCCTCAACAGTACTGCACACAATCAGATGTGGCCCTAAGAAGGACCGTTGGGGTTCTTGATGCCCAATATAACACCTAACACTCTCCCTATAGCAGCAGCAGCATCAGCAGCACTTTCCCTGATCTATGTCAGAATGCATCTGTGGCGAGCCGCGGGAGGGGCCGATTTAAATACTCGGGTGACACCTGATCTCCCCAGCCACTCACTGCAGGGGGGTGGTATAGGGCTGGAACAGCACAGGAGGAAGTTGTAATGCCTTCCATGTCTTTCTATTGGCCAGAAAAGCGCGCAAATGTCTCAGAGATGAAAGTGAAAGTAACTCGAACATCGCGTGGTGTTCGTCTTGAGTAACGAGCATCTCGAACACCCTAATACTCGGACGAGTACGCTCGCTCATCTCTAGTCTCTATCATGTCCTTCCTCTCCCTTCTCTCCTCTTGGAACATATATAAAGGTTTCCATCATGTCCCTGTAGTAGCCCAGAGTTAATGGGGCCCCTCCATAAGTATTCGTGTGTTTGTTGTGTGTAAATTGTTTGGACTGTTAATCATTGGCACAAGTAAACAAGCTTAACCGACCATACCCAGTTCTGCTCCAAATCGTTATTTCTGTATGTGGACTCTTTATTCACAACATCTGGATTCACCGCAGAGGATGGAACGGTGGTGTCATGAGTGATAAAAGGACCTTAAGTTAAACTGCTACTTGGATTACCCTGTGAAACTCCCCCAGCTGTAACTTGGACGAGTCCTGTGCTACCCCCAGGAGAGGAGATGGTAGAGCCATGTGACAAGGCCTCAATCTACGCCGACATCTCCTGGGCTGTGGGCCCGCTCCTCGAACGCTGCAGAGCGGAGGTTATGGCATCACAAACAGGATGATTCCTGCATGCCTGTTCCTCAAAGACAGAGAAGAAGTATCTCTGCCATCTTCCCAGACTGGAGAAAAAGTTATATGCCCGCCCTTGAGCTTCTACGGACTTTCCATTATTCCAGCCTTCTGAAGAAGTTACCAGAGAGTCAAGGCTGAGTTGCCTGTAGAAAAATGCAGAGAGAAAAGAAAAATCCCCCACCCAAGTCCCATGCTTATATTGCCAGGATGTGTCACACCCTGAGATGGGAACATGTGGAGCTATTGGATCTTGTTGTGCTGCCTAGTTTGCATTTTATGACTGTCAGCAAGGAAGTTTACATGCACCCCCAAAATGTCACACAAGCTTCTTCCTCCTGCACTCTGGAGCCCGCTAAAAGTTCCCGCCACAAGTTCCCACCATGGCTGAGGAAAAAGTAGGCAGGGTTGTCCCTGCCACAGAACAGCAGCCCAGTACAGAAGACTGCTCAGGGGAGGAGTCACCATCGTTGGTGAGTGAGCCACTTGATCTTTCCTTGTCAGACCAGCGTGAGTACTCCCCCAGGCGAGATTTCCACAAATGCTGTTGTTGGAGTCCCTGTTGGATATCCTCCATCCAGACCCTGCTTTTACTGGGGCGATGAGCCAGAGCTCCAAGGACTGGTTCTATTGCCTACACATGTTTCTCCACTGCCAGAAGACCACCTGAGGGAACCTTCAAGACAGGAACCTATTCTGCCCGAGGGTGCCCCTTCTGCTTCTACCCCGCCTGCAAGAGAAAGCCTGCAGATACCCCAACAGTACCGTGATGCAGATAGCTATGTGAAAAGCTGGTACCCCTCATAGATCTTGCTCCCCCAGGATAATGAGGAGGTCAACAATCTTGCCACCACACCTGCTACCCTTTCTACGGGAATATGGGGACTCAAACTTTAATTTCATCTTTGTGGATGACCGGTGGGACCATTTCCCAGGACCACCCTATGTTGCTGCAAGTGAGATACCCCAGGGATGCACCCTTAACTGCCCACATGTACCAGGAGAAACCAGGCAGCAAAATGCCACCCCAGCGGACTGGCTGGCAAATCTGTGGCAACTACAGATGAGCGAACGTACTCGTCCGAGCTTGATACTCGTTCGAGTATTAGCGTGTTCGAGATGCTCGTTACTCGAGGCGAGCACCACGCGATGTTCAAGTTACTTTCACTTTCATCTCTGAGACGTTAGCGCGTTTTTCTGGCCAATAGAAAGACAGGGAAGGCATTACAACTTCCCCCTGCGACGTTCAAGCCCTATACCAGCCCCCTGCAGTGAGTGGCTGGCGAGATCAGGTGTCACCTGAGTATATAAATCGGCCCCTCCCGCGGCTCGCCACAGATGCATTCTGACATTGTTCAGGGAAAGTGCTGTCTTGCTGGAGCTGCTATAGGGAGAGTGTTAGAAGGTATTTTAGGGTTCAAGAACCCCAACGGTCCTTCTTAGGGCCACATCTGACCATGTGCAGTACTGTTGAGGCTGCTTTTTGCAGTGTTGCACTTTTTTTCTCTTTTTTTTGTATATCGGCCGTGCAGAGCATTGCGTCCTCAGTCTGCAGTAATTTTACATAGTCCAGGGCCAGTAGTGGTGAGGCAGGGACAGTGAAAGACATATACTGTGTATATAGGCAGTGGGCTTTTCCAAAAAAATTTGGGAAAAAACATTCTATTTGGGCTGCCTGTGACCGTCCTGAGTGTACTGCGTCTCTGCTGGGGGTAGTAGTCCTAATTAATACGCAGCCAGCTAAGTGTTACAGCGGGCTTGCGCAAAATTCTTTCCTGGCTCTGCTGTGTGTTACACATCACCGCTGTCATCCTGTCCAGAGGGAAACAGTCTGCAGTAATTTTACATAGTCCAGGGCCAGTAGTGGTGAGCCAGGGCCAGTAAAAAAGAGATATACTGTGTGTATAGGCAGTGGGCTTTTCCAAAAAAATTTTGGGAAAAACATTCTATTTGGGCTGCCTGTGACCGTCCTGAGTGTACTGCGTCTCTGCTGGGGTAGGAGTCCTAATTAATACGCAGCCAGCTAAGTGTTACAGCAGGCTTGCGCAAAATTCTTTCCTGGCTCAGCGTTGCCCGTCACATCACCGCTGTCATCCTGTCCAGAGGGAAACAGTCTGCAGTAATTTTACATAGTCCAGGGCCAGTAGTGGTGAGCCAGGGACAGTGAAAGAGATATACTGTGTATATAGGCAGTGGGCTTTTCCAAAAAAATTTGGGGAAAAACATTCTATTTGGGCTGCCTGTGACCGTCCTGAGTGTACTGCGTCTCTGCTGGGGGTAGTAGTCCTAATTAATACGCAGCCAGCTAAGTGTTACAGCAGGCTTGCGCAAAATTCTTTCCTGGCTCTGCTGTGCGTTCCGTAAGCGAAGTCAGCCTCCAACCACAGGCCAATAAGCGGCACATTTAATTACAGCATTCTGTTTCTGCTCTACTCGTAATACCACCAGCATGCGCAGACATATGATGGCCAAGCACCCCACAAGGTGGGACGAAGGCCGTTCACCGCCTCCGGTTTGCACCACTGCCTCTCCCCCTGTGCCCCAACCTGCCACTGAGATCCAACCCCCCTCTCAGGACACAGGCACTACCGTCTCCTGGCCTGCACCCACACCCTCACCTCCGCTGTCCTCGGCCCCATCCACCAATGTCTCTCAGCGCACCGTCCAGCCGTCGCTAGCGCAAGTGTTTGAGCGCACGTACGCCGCCACGCACCCGCACACTCAAGCGTTAAACGTGCACATAGCCAAATTGATCAGCCTGGAGATGCTGCTGTATAGGCTTGTGGAAACGGAGGCTTTCAAAAGCATGATGGCGGCGGCGGCCCCGCGCTACTCGGTTTCCAGTCGCCGCTACTTTTCCCGATGTGCCGTCCCAGCCCTGCACGACCACGTCTCCCGCAACATTGTACGTGCCCTCACCAACGTGGTTACTGCCAAGGTCCACTTAACAACGGACATGTGGACAAGCACAGGCGGGCAGGGCCACTATATCTCCCTGACGGCACATTGGGTGAATTTAGTGGAGGCTGGGACCGAGTCAGAGCCTGGGACCGCTCACGTCCTACACACCCCCAGAATTGCGGGCCCCAGCTCGGTGCTGGTATCTGCGACGGTGTATGCTTCCTCCACTAAACCACCCTCCTCCTCCTCCTCCTCCAACGCAACCTCTGTCTCGCAATCAAGATGTGTCAGCAGCAGTACGTCGCCAGCAGTCGGTGTCGCGCGGCGTGGCAGCACAGCGGTGGGCAAGCGTCAGCAGGCCGTGCTGAAACTACTCAGCTTAGGAGAGAAGAGGCACACGGCCCACGAACTGCTGCAGGGTCTGACAGAGCAGACCGACTGCTGGCTTTCGCCGCTGAGCCTCCAACCGGGCATGGTCGTGTGTGACAACGGCCGTAACCTGGTGGCGGCTCTGCAGCTCGGCAGCCTCACGCATGTGCTATGCCTGGCCCATGTCTTTAATTTGGTGGTTCAGCGCTTTCTGAAAAGCTACTCACACTTGTCAGACCTGCTCGGAAAGGTGTGCCGGCTCAGCTCACATTTCCGCAAGTCCAACACGGATGCTGCCACCCTGCGCACCCTACAACATCGGTTTAATCTGCCAGTGCACCGACTGCTGTGCGACGTGCCCACACGGTGGAACTCTACGCTCCACATGTTGGCCTAACTCTATGAGCAGCGTAGAGCTATAGTGGAATACCAACTCCAACATGGGCAGCGTAGTGGGAGTCAGCCTCCTCAATTCTTTACAGAAGAGTGGGCCTGGTTGGCAGACATCTGCCAGGTCCTTGGAAACTTTGAGGAGTCTACCCAGATGGTGAGCGGGGATGCTGCAATCATTAGCGTCACAATTCCTCTGCTATGCCTCTTGAGAAGTTCCCTGCAAAGCATAAAGGCAGACGCTTTGCGCTCGGAAACGGAGGTGGGTGAAGACAGTATGTCGCTGGATAGTCAGAGCACCCTCATGTCTATATCTCAGCGTGTTGAGGAGGAGGAGGAGGAGGAGGGGGAGGAGCATGAGGAGGAGGGGGAAGAGACAGCTTGGCCCACTGCTGAGGGTACCCATGCTGCTTGCCTGTCATCCTTTCAGCGCGTATGGACTGAGGAGACGGAGGAGGAGGATCCTGAAAGTGATCTTCCTAGTGAGGACAGCCATGTGTTGCGTACAGGTACCCTGGCACACATGGCGGACTTCATGTTAGGATGCCTTTCTCGTGACCCTCGCGTTACACGCATTCTGGTCACTACGGATTACTGGGTGTACACACTGCTCGACCCACGGTATAAGGAGAACCTTTCCACTCTCATACCCGAAGAGGAAAAGGGTTCGAGAGTGATGCTATACCACAGGACCCTGGCGGACAAACTGATGGTAACATTCCCATCCGACAGCGCTAGTGGCAGAAGGCGCAGTTTTGAGGGCCAGGTAGCAGGGGAGGCGCGGAGATCAGGCAGCATATATAGCACAGGCAGGGGAACACTATCCAAGGCCTTTGACAGCTTTATGGCTCCCCAGCAAGACTGTGTCACCGCTCCCCAGTAAAAGGCTAAGTCGGCGGGAGCACTGTAAAAGGATGGTGAGGGAGTACATAGCCGATCGCACGACCGTCCTCCCTGACGCCTCTGCCCCCTACATCTACTGGGTCTCGAAGCTGGACACGTGGCCTGAACTCGCGCTGTATGCCCTGGAGGTGCTTGCTTGTCCTGCGGCTAGCGTCTTGTCAGAGAGGGTGTTTAGTGCGGCTGGGGGAATCATCACGGATAAGCGTACCCGCCTGTCAACCGACAGTGCCGACAGGCTTACACTCATAAAGATGAACAAAGCCTGGATTTCCCCAGACTTCTCTTCTCCACCAGCGGACAGCAGCGATACCTAAACAATACGTAGGCTGCACCCGCGGATGGAAGCATCGTTCTCTATCACCATCAAAAACGGGGACCTTTTAGCTTCATCAATCTGTGTATAATATTCATCCTCCTCCTCCTGCTCCGCCTTCTGAAACCTCACGTAATCACGCCGAACGGGCAATTTTTCTTAGGCCCACAAGGCTCAGTCATATAACTCTTGTAAACAATGTTTATACGTTTCAATGCTTATTAAAGCGTTGACACCTACGCCTGAACCAATTTTTATTTTAACTGGGCTGCCTACAGGCCTAGTTACAAATTAAGCCACATTAACCAAAGCGATTAATGGGTTTCCCCTGCCCTCTTGGTTTGGCATGGGCAATTTTTCTGAGGTACATTAGTACTGTTGGTACACCAATTTTTTTGGGCCCTCTCCTACAGTGTAATCCTAGTAGTTTTTAGCCCACCTGCATTAAACCTGACATTACCTCAGCTGTGGTGGGCACTGCAATGGGATATATTTATGTACCGCCTGTGGGTTCCAGGGAGCCACCCATGCTGTCGGTCCACACGGAGTTGTAACTGCATGTGTCCACTTCTAAAGAACCCCAGTCTGACTGGGGCATGCAGTGTGGGCCCAAGCCCACCTGCATTAAACATCACATTACCTCAGCTGTGCTGGACACTGCAATGGGATATGTTTATGTACCGCCGGTGGCTTCCTGGGACCCACCCATGCTGTCGGTCCACACGGAGTTGTAACTGCATGTGTCCACTTCTAAAGAACCCCAGTCTGACTGGGGCATGCAGTGTGGGCCCAAGCCCACCTGCATTTAATCTGACGTTAGCTCTGCTGTCCAGGGCACTGCAATGGGATACATTTATGTACAGCCGGTGGGTTCCAGGGAGCCACCCATGCTGTGGGTGCACACGGAATTCCCATTGCGGAGTTGTACCTGCCTGTGACTATTTATAAAAAAACGCAGTCTGACTGGGGCATGCAGACACCTTGACAGAATGAATAGTGTGTGGCACATAGGTTCCCCATTGCTATGCCCACGTGTGCAGCTCCTGATGGCGGTGGCACAGGATTATATTTCTCATTGCTTCTGTACAGCATTGTGGGCTATCGCCCCGCCCCTTTTAAAGAGGGTCGCTGCCTAGCTGTGCCAACCCTCTGCAGTGTGTGCCTACGGTTCCTCCTCATGGCATACGCACTTATAAATAGACATGAGGGTGGTGTGGCATGAGTGCAGCTGAAGGCTGCGCAGGGACACTTTGGTGTGCGCTGTGGACACTGGGTCGTGCGGGGGGGGGGGGGCCTGGGCAGCATGTAACCCAGGAGAAGTGGCAGCGGAGTGTCATGCAGGCAGTGATTGTGCTTTGTTAGAGGTAGTGTGGTGCATAGCTAAGGTATGCATTGCTAATCAGGGCTTTTCAGAAGTAAAAATTGTTGGGAGGGGGGGCCCACTTTTGCCTCTATTGTGGCTTAATAGTGGGACCTGGGAACTTAAGATGCAGCCCAACATGTAGCCCCTCGCCTGCCATATCCGTTGCTGTGTCGTTTCCATCACTTTCTTGAATTGCCCAGATTTTCACAAATGGAAACCTTAGCGAGCATCGGCGATATACAAAAATGCTCGGGTCGCCCATTGACTTCAATGGGGTTCGTTATTCGAAACGAACCCTCGAGCATCGCAAAATTTTCGTCCCGAGTAACGAGCCCCCGAGCATTTTGGTTCTCGCTCATCTCTAGTGGCAACCCCTGTCCTTGCCTCAGGTACTTCAGGAGAACATTGTGAGGCTATCCAATGCACGTTCATCACAACGGCAGTCAGACTTGGACTGCTTGAAGCCAGCAGCAGGCCTGGAGGACAATGAGAACTCTGCAGTGAGGGCCTTCTTGCGTAGGAGCCCTTCCTTATGCTGGTCAATTGGCGTGGAATCCTGGTGCGCAACTTCACTCTGAATGTGACTCACAGCACACTTCAGGATTTTTAAGCCAGTACAAAGATGACTATTAAGTCCATGGGATGCACGCCACAATTTCGGGGTCAGAGCCTCCAGAGACCCCAATGTACCTGTGTTCCACTTTCTCACCAAAGGAATGGCAGCATCCAGGGCGTGGTATAATATAATAATTTATTCCTCCAAAGTCAAGCTTGACAAAGACCCCAAGAGGGTCGAAACGTAGCAGGACTTTGGAGGAATACATTATTATATTATACCACGCCCTGGATGCTGCCATTCCTTTGGTGAGAAAGTGGAATCCTGGTGCACCAACCTGACTCCTACAGGATTTAATGCTAAGTCGGAGGCAGACGAACCCACCGTGCCTTATCCTAAGGTAACCTGGTGTAAATAGACTCCCATATTGCGATTTGGACATTTGTCTTTAGAGACTCCGTTTTCCCTGTTAAGCCCAAAAGGACTAAAAAGTCATGCTATTCCCTTGCATAACTTAAAATGTTTTACATAAGATTATTTCTCTAAAGTTTAATTCCATAATTGTTTTCTAAAAAATGTTTAATGCAATGTTTAAGTAATGTACAGGAGGTTGTTAGAAGTTTCACAGTGAAGTTTGTATTCCCACTGAGTGTGTGATGGTTTGAGTGATTGTATGCAAATGATGTTAGAAAGTTAGTCTGCATGTCTCCACTAATCCACTTAATGTGAGTGCCTTTCTGTTATCTCATCTGTCCCAGGGGATACAGCCTCATTGTCATTTATTCGTCAACTCGGTTGGGGGTATTGACTTCTAGCTACCACCCTTCACATAGTTTTTTCAAAGGGAAGTGATGGTCATTCCACTTGCCTTTTGTTCTTTAAACCTGACAGTCACCCTCTTCTATTTTTTTATCTAGCTACATTGATGTATTCTTTTTCAGTCCTCTTTAGTCTTTGGGCAAAAGAGTTATGTAAGTGCCCCATAGCAATGTTAATGCATCCTAGATTTTTTCCAGCCTAAAGTATACTCTAGTGGTTGTGGCCATACCACATTTCATACACGCTGTCATGTATTAATCCTTTTCAAAGAAAGTGATGTCTTAGGTAGTCCACTGGGATGGGTAAGCTCTAAGTAATAACCAGAGAGGGAGTAAGTGTTTAGAGGTTTCGCCTTGCACCCTCCATGACTGCACAGATGGTTCTTCAAATAATTTATGGTTAGAGCACTGAGACTGACCATCTCCGGACCTATACTCGGCTTTGAAGAGGCGACAGGGTCGTCTTGTTCTAAATAGGGGGACAGACTTAACGGGGTCCCTCCATAAGTATGCATGTGTTTGTCATGTGTAAATTGTTTGGACTGTTAACAGTTGGCACAAGTAAATGAGCTTATCTGACTGGTTCTGCTCTGAAACGTTATCCCTTTGTGTTGAGTCTTTATTCACAACATCTGGGTTCACTGCAGAGGATGAAACGGTGGTGTCAGGAGTGACAAAACAACCTTAAGGTAAACTCCTACTTGGGTTACTCTATCAAACTCCTCCAGCGGTAACTTTAACGGGTCCCATGCTACCCCCAGGGGAGGAGATGATTATGCCCCATGACAAGGCCTAAATCTACCCCGCTATCTCCTCAGCTGTGGGCTCGCTCCTCAGATGCTGTATCTTCCTCTCCCTTCTTTCCTCCTGCAACATATATAAAGGTTTTCATCTTGTCCCTCCTCTCCCTTCTCTCCTCCTATAATATATATGGAGGTTTCCATCATGCCCCCTTCCTCTCCATGCTGTAACATATATAAAGGTTTTCATCATGTTTCACCTCTCCCTTCTTTCCTCCAGGGTATGCAAATTAAGTTCGCTAAGTCTTTTCTGTTAGGTTCTGTTCTTGAGACCTTCCACCAATTTTGTAGCTTTTGGATTCATTCTTTTTGTAGGTGAGGTCTCCAGAACTGAGAACAGTATGCCAGATGTAGTCCTCCAAAACCCTTATAATTGACACTATGGATTGGGTAAAAACTGTTCAGCAAGATATGTCCACCAGATGGTAAGACTTGATTTATAACCCCAGAAAACACATTTGCAATGCTCAATTGGTGGCATTATTCCTGGTAATATCAGGTCAGTTAGCCACAGAAACACAATCCACAAGGTTCTTATTGAGCACTTCTTTTACTCACATTTGTCACAGAGACAGACACTCAGTTGTGAGTATTGGGAAAGAATACTATCAATACATGCTCAGTTATTTAGTACTCGGTGTTCTCGTCCTGTTGGATTATGTAGCTGTACTCCTAGATGTTTCTACTACATTATAACTAGAGATGAGCGAACACCAAAATGTTCGGGTGCTCGTTATTCGGAACGAACTTCCCGCGATGCTCGAGGGTTCGTTTCGAACAACGAACCCCATTGAAGTCAATGGGCGACCCGAGCATTTTTGTATTTCGCCGATGCTCGCTAAGGTTTTCATGTGTGAAAATCTGGGCAATTCAACAAAGTGATGGGAACGACACAGCAACGGATAGGGCAGGCGAGGGGCTACATGTTGGGCTGCATCTCAAGTTCACAGGTCCCACTATTAAGCCACAATACCGGCAAGAGTGCCCCCCCCCCCCTCCCAACAACTTTTACTTCTGAAAAGCCCTCATTAGCATGGCATACCTTTGCTAAGCACCACACTACCTCCAACAAAGCACAATCACTGCCTGCATGACACTCCACTGACACTTCTCCTGGGTTACATGCTGCCCAACCGCCCCCCCTCCCCCCCACAGCGCACACCAAAGTGTCCCTGGGCAGCCTTCAGCTGCCCTCATGCCACACCACGCTCATGTCTATTTAGAATTGCGTCTGCCATGACGAGGGACCGCAGGCACACACTGCAGAGGTTGGCACGGCTAGGCAGCGACCCTCTTTAAAAGTGGCGGAGCGATAGCCCACAATGCTGTACAGAAGCAATGAGAAATAGAATCCTGTGCCACCGCCATCAGGAGCTGCACACGTGGGCATAGCAATGGGGAACCTATGTGCCACACACTATTCATTCTGTCAAGGTGTCTGCATGCCCCAGTCAGACCGGGCTTTTTAATTCATAGACACAGGCAGGTACAACTCCCTATTGTGAAGTCCCTGTCGACCCACAGCATGGGTGGCTCCCTGGAACCCACCGGCGGTACACAGAAATATCCCATTGCATTGCCCAACACAGCTGAGGTAGTAATGTCGTGCTTAATGCAGGTGGGCTTCGGCCCACACTGCATGCCCCAGTCTGACTGGGGTTCTTTATAAGTGTACAGATGTAGTAAAAACTCCGTGTGCACCTACAGCATGGGTGGGTGCCAGGAAGCCACCGGCGGTACATAGAAATATCCCATTGCATTGCCCAACACAGCTGAGGTAGTAATGTTGTGCTTAACCCTTTCCAATCCAATTTGTATATGGTTTTCCTAGGGGGCTTACTCTTTTTCTGCCGTTATACAACGGCGCTATATGCTGGCTAAAGCCAGTACTGCATGAGCTGACACGTAGGATAGGCTCCGACAGCAGAGAGGCTGGCAATATACAGTAAGAGAACCCCGACGGACGTCTACCAACAACGGAGCTGTACAGCCTTAAACCCTAATGTCTTCACAGGTCACACAGTGGACTGGAAAGGGTTAATGCAGGTGGGTTTCGGCCCACACTGCATGCCCCAGTCAGACTGGGTTTCTTTATAAGTGGAAACAGATGCATTTATAATTCCCTGTGGACCCACAGCATGGGTGGGTGCCAGGAAGCCACCGGCGGTACATAGAAATATCCCATTGCATTGACCAACACAGCTGAGGTAGTTATGTCGTGCGTAATACAGGTGGGCTTCGGCCCACACTGCATGCCCCAGTCAGACTGGGGTTCTTTAGAAGTGTACAGATGTATTAAAAACTCCGTGTGCACCTACAGCATGGGTGGCTCCCTGGAACCCACCGGCGGTACATAAAAATATCCCATTGCATTGCCCAACACAGCTGAGGTAGTAATGTCGTGCTTAATGCAGGTGGGCTTCGGCCCACACTGCATGCCCCAGTCAGACTGGGGTTCTTTACAAGTGGACACATGTAGGTTAAACTCCCTGTGGACCCACTGCCTGGGTGGGTGCCAGGAAGCCACCGGCGGTACATAGAAATATCCCATTGCATTGCCCAACACAGCTGAGGTAGTAATGTCGTGCGTAATACAGGTGGGCTTCGGCCCACACTGCATGCCCCAGTCAGACGGGTTCTTTAGAAGTGTACAGATGTATTAAAAACTCAGTGTGCACCTACAGCATGGGTGGCTCCCTGGAACCCACCGGCGGTACATAAAAATATCCCATTGCATTGCCCAACACAGCTGAGGTAACGTCAGCTGTAATGCAGGTGGGCTAAAAATTAATTTGATTACACTGTAGGCGAGGGCCCACAAAAATTGCTGTATCAACAGTACTAATGTACATCCCAAAAATTGGCCATGGCCAGCCAAGAGGGCAGGTGAAACCCATTAATCGCTTTGGTTAATGTGGCTTAAGTGGTAACTAGGCCTGGAGGCAGCCCAGTGTAACGAAAAATTGGTTCAAGTTAAAGTCCCAATGCTTTTAAGCGCATTGAAACTTATAAAAATTGTTCAGAAAAATTATTTGACTGAGCCTTGTGGCCCTAAGAAAAATTGCCCGTTCAGCGTGATTACGTGAGGTTTCAGGAGGAGGAGCAGGAGGAGGAGGAGGAGGAATATTAGACACAGATTGATGAAGCAGAAATGTCCCCGTTTTGGATGGTGAGAGAGAACGTAGCTTCCATCCGCGGGTGCAGCCTACGTATTGCTTACGTATCGCTGCTGTCCGCTGGTGGAGAACAGAAGTCTGGGGAAATCCAGCCTTTGTTCATCTTGATGAGTGTTAGCCTGTCGGCACTGTCGGTTGACAAGCGGCTACGCTTATCTGTGATGATTCCCCCAGCCGCACTAAACACCCTCTCCGACAAGACGCTAGCCGCAGGACAAGCAAGCACCTCCAGGGCAAACAGCGCGAGTTCAGGCCACGTGTCCAGCTTCTACACCCAGTAGTTGTAGGGGGCAGAGGCGTCACCAAGGATGGTCGTGCGATCCGCTACGTACTCCCTCACCATCCTTTTACAGTGCTCCCGCCGACTCAGCCGTGACTGGGGAGCGGTGACACAGTCTTGGTGGGGAGCCATAAAGCTGGCCAGGCCCTTAAAGACTGTTGCACTGCCTGGGATGTACATGCTGCTCGATCTACGCACATCCCCTGCTACCTTGCCCTCGGTACTGCGCCTTCTGCCACTAGCGCTGTCGGCTGGGAATTTTACCATCAGCTTGTCCGCAAGGGTCCTGTGGTATAGCAACACTCTCGAACCCCTTTCCTCTTCGGGAATCAGAGTGGGCAGGTTCTCCTTATACCGTGGATCGAGCAGTGTGTACACCCAGTAATCCGTCGTGGCCAGAATGCGTGCAACGTGAGGGTCACGAGAAAGGCATCCTAACATGAAGTCAGCCATGTCTGCCAGGGTACCTGTACGCAACACATGGCTGTCTTCACTAGGAAGATCACTTTCAGGATCCTCCTCCTCCTCCTCCTCCTCAGGCCATACACGCTGAAAGGATGACAGGCAATCAGCCGGTGTACCGTCAGCAGCGGCCCAAGCTGTCTCTTCCCCCTCCTCCTCATCCTCCTCATGCTCCTCCTCCTCCTCCTGTACGCGCTGAGAAATAGACAGGAGGGTGCCCTGACTATCCAGCGGCATACTGTCTTCCCCCGCCCCCGTTTCCGAGCGCAAAGCAGCTGCCTTTATGGTTTGCAGGGAATTTCTCAAGATGCATAGCAGAGGAATGGTGACGCTAATGATTGTAGCATCGCCGCTCACCACCTGGGTAGACTCCTCAAAATTACCAAGGACATGGCAGATGTCTGCCAACCAGGCCCACTCTTCTGAAAGGAATTGAGGAGGCTGACTCCCACTGCGCCGCCCATGTTGGAGTTGGTATTCGACTATAGCTCTACGTTGTTCATAGAGTCTGGCCAACATGTGGAGCGTAGAGTTCCACCGTGTGGGCACGTCGCACAGCAGTCGGTGCACTGGCAGCTTAAAGTGATGTTGCAGGGTGCGCAGGGTGGCAGCGTCCGTGTGGGACTTGCGGAAATGTGCGCAGAGCCGGCGCGCCTTTACGAGCAGGTCTGACAAGCGTGGGTAGCTTTTCAGAAACCGCTGAACCACCAAATTAAAGACGTGGGCCAGGCATGGCACGTGCGTGAGGCTGCCGAGCTGCAGAGCCGCCACCAGGTTACGGCCGTTGTCACACACGACCATGCCCGGTTGGAGGCTCAGCGGCGCAAGCCAACGGTCGGTCTGCTCTGTCAGACCCTGCAGCAGTTCGTGGGCCGTGTGCCTCTTATCGCCTAAGCTGAGTAGTTTCAGCACGGCCTGCTGACGCTTGCCCACCGCTGTGCTGCCACACCGCGCGACACCGACTGCTGGCGACATGCTGCTGCTAACACATCTTGATTGCGAGACAGAGGAGGAGGAGGAGGAGGAGGAGGAGGGTGCTTTAGTGGAGGAAGCATACACCTCCGCAGATACCAGCACCGAGCTGGGGCCCGCAATTCTGGGGGTGGGTAGGACGTGAGCGGTCCCAGGCTCTGACTCTGTCCCAGCCTCCACTAAATTCACCCAATGTGCCGTCAGGGAGATGTAGTGGCCCTGCCCGCCTGTGCTTGTCCACGTGTCCGTTGTTAAGTGGACCTTGGCAGTAACCGCGTTGGTGAGGGCGCGTACAATGTTGCGGGAGACGTGGTCGTGCAGGGCTGGGACGGCACATCGGGAAAAGTAGTGGCGACTGGGAACTGAGTAGCGCGGGGCCGCCGCCTCCATGATACTTTTGAAGGACTCCGTTTCCACAACCCTATACGGCAGCATCTCAAGGCTGATGAATTTTGCTATGCGGACGGTTAACGTTTGAGCGTGCGGGTGCGTGGCGGCGTACTTGCGCTTGCGCTCCAACAGTTGCGCTAGCGACGGCTGGACTGTGCGGTGCGAGACATTGGTGGATGGGGCCGAGGACAGCGGAGGTGAGGGTGTGGGTGCAGGCCATGAGACGGTCGTGCCTGTGTCCTGAGAGGGGGGTTGCATCTCAGTGGCAGGTTGGGGCACAGGGGGAGAGGCAGGGGTGCAAACCGGAGGCACTGAACGGCCTTCGTCCCACCTTGCGGGGTGCTTGGCCATCATATGTCTGCGCATGGTGGTGGTGGTGAGGCTGTTGGTGTTGGCTCCCCGGCTGAGCTTTGCGCGACAAAGGTTGCACACCACAGTTCGTCGGTCGTCAGGCGTCTCTGTGAAAAACTGCCAGACCTTAGAGCACCTCGGCCTCTGCAGGGTGGCATGGCGCGAGGGGGCGCTTTGGGAAACACTTGGTGGATTATTCGGTCTGGCCCTGCCTCTACCCCTGGCCACCGCACTGCCTCTTGCAACCTGCCCTGCTGATGCCCTTGACTCCCCCTCTGAAGACCTGTCCTCCTGAGTAAGCGTTGCACACCAGGTGGGGTCAGTCACCTCATCGTCCTGCTGCTCTTCCTCCGAATCCTCTGTGCGCTGCTCCCTCGGACTTACTGCCCTTACTACTACCTCACTGCAAGACAACTGTGTCTGATCGTCATCGTCCTCCTCACCCACTGAAAGGTCTTGAGACAGTTGGCGGAAGTCCCCAGCCTCATCCCCCGGACCCCGGGAACTTTCGAATGGTTGGGCATCAGTGACTATAAACTCCTCTGGTGGGAGAGGAACCGCTGCTGCCCAATCTGAGCAGGGGCCCGAGAACAGTTCCTGGGAGTGTTCCCGCTCCTGAGCAGGTGTCATTGTAGTGGAGTCAGGAGGCTGGGAGGAAGGAGGAGCAGCAGACAGAGGATTCGGATTTGCAGCAGTGGACGGCGCAGAACTGCGTGTTGACGATAGGTTGCTCGAAGCACTTTCTGCCATCCAGGACAGGACCTGCTCACACTGCTCATTTTCTAATAACCGTCTCCCGCGTGGACCCATTAATTGGGCGATGAATGTGGGGACGCCAGAAACGTGCCTCTCTCCTAATCGCGCAGCAGTCGGCTGCGACACACCGGGATCAGGAGCTCGGCCTGTGCCCACACCCTGACTTGGCCCTCCGCGTCCTCGGCCGCGTCCACGTCCTCTAGGGCTACCCCTACCCCTCAGCATGCTGTATTACCAGTGATTTGATTTCACAGGCAGGAAATAAATTGGCGCAAGACTGCAGGCCAAATATAATTTTTTCCCTTTTTGGAAAACGAAAGGCCCCACTGCCTCTAGTGAATGAATAATCTAAGTTTAATAACTGTGCTGTGTCCCTGCTAATGTGTCACAGAACGTGAGGGTAGCAGAGTTATTATAACTCTGGCAGAGCAGGTATTTTTTTCCCAATTAAGGAAAGCAAATGGCGAAGCCAGCAGTAAAGCGTAGCTGGGTGCGTATGATTTTTACAGGTTGCAGACGCAGCCGACACGTGTCCACCGGCGTTAGGACGGACAGAGGCAGGACAAATAGAATTATTTTCGGTTTTTTTGCACCAAAAGGCAGCACTGCGTATATTCTATGAACATGAGAAGTTTAATAACTGTGCTGTTTTCCTGCTAATGTGTCACAGAACGTGAGGGTAGCAGAGTTATTAACTGTGGCAGAGCAGGTATTTTTTTTCCCAATTAGGGAAAGCAAATGGCGAAGCCAGGAGTAAAACGTAGCTGGGTGCGTATGATTTTTACAGGTTGCAGACACAGCCGACACGTGTCCACCGGCGTTAGGACGGACAGAGGCAGGACAAATAGAATTATTTTCGGTTTTTTTGCACCAAAAGGCAGCACTGCGTATATTCTATGAACATGAGAAGTTTAATAACTGTGCTGTTTTCCTGCTAATGTGTCACAGAACGTGAGGGTAGCAGAGTTATTAACTGTGGCAGAGCAGGTATTTTTTTTCCCAATTAGGGAAAGCAAATGGCGAAGCCAGGAGTAAAACGTAGCTGGGTGCGTATGATTTTTACAGGTTGCAGACGCAGCCGACACGTGTCCACCGGCGTTAGGACGGACAGAGGCAGGACAAATAGAATTATTTTCGGTTTTTTTGCACCAAAAGGCAGCACTGCGTATATTCTATGAACATGAGAAGTTTAATAACTGTGCTGTTTTCCTGCTAATGTGTCACAGAACGTGAGGGTAGCAGAGTTATTAACTGTGGCAGAGCAGGTATTTTTTTTCCCAATTAGGGAAAGCAAATGGCGAAGCCAGGAGTAAAACGTAGCTGGGTGCGTATGATTTTTACAGGTTGCAGACACAGCCGACACGTGTCCACCGGCGTTAGGACGGACAGAGGCTGGACAAATAGAATTATTTTCGGTTTTTTTGCACCAAAAGGCAGCACTGCGTATATTCTATGAACATGAGAAGTTTAATAACTGTGCTGTTTTCCTGCTAATGTGTCACAGAACGTGAGGGTAGCAGAGTTATTAACTGTGGCAGAGCAGGTATTTTTTTTCCCAATTAGGGAAAGCAAATGGCGAAGCCAGGAGTAAAACGTAGCTGGGTGCGTATGATTTTTACAGGTTGCAGACGCAGCCGACACGTGTCCACCGGCGTTAGGACGGACAGAGGCAGGACAAATAGAATTATTTTCCGTTTTTTTGCACCAAAAGGCAGCACTGCGTATATTCTATGAACATGAGAAGTTTAATAACTGTGCTGTTTTCCTGCTAATGTGTCACAGAACGTGAGGGTAGCAGAGTTATTAACTGTGGCAGAGCAGGTATTTTTTTTCCCAATTAAGGAAAGCAAATGGCGAAGCCAGGAGTAAAACGTAGCTGGGTGCGTATGATTTTTACAGGTTGCAGACGCAGCCGACACGTGTCCACCGGCGTAAGGACGGACAGAGGCAGGACAAATAGAATTATTTTCACTTGTTTTACAAGCAAAAGGCAGCACTGCGTATATTCAATGAATAATAACTGTGTTGTGGCCCTGCCTATACAATTCTTTCCCTGCAGTATCAATGGAGGGTGGAATGCTCTGCAGAGGCGATTTTGAGAAGCCAAAAAAAAATGCAGCACAGCTAACAGCAGCCTGGACAGTACTGCACACGGATAAATATGGCCCTAGAAAGGACCGTTGAGGTTCTTGAAGGCTACACTCACTCCTAACACTCTCCCTGCCTATGCAGCACTTCTGTCCCTAATGCCAGGTGCAACGCTCTGCAGAGCCGATTTTGAGAAAAAAAAAAATGGCACTGCTAACAGCAGCCAACACACAGCTATCAGTGGCCCTAATAAGGACCTTTGGGGGGTCTTGAAGCCTACACTAACTACCAATTCTTTCCCTACAGCAGCTCCGGTACAAACAGCACTGTCCCTCATCTAACTCACCAGGCATCTGAGCCGAACCGCGGGAGGGGCCGACTTTTATGTTCGGGTGACACCTGATCTTCCCAGCCACTCACAGCAGGGGGGTGGTATAGGGCTTGAACGTCACAGGGGGAAGTTGTAATGCCTTCCCTGTCTTTCAATTGGCCAAAAAAAGCGCGCTAACGTCTCAGGGAAGGAAGTGAAAGTAACCAGAACACCGCATGGTGTTCGTTACGAATAACGAACATCCCGAACACCCTAATATTCGCACGAATATCAAGCTCGGAAGAACACGTTCGCTCATCTCTAATTATAACCAAACCTATACCTGGAACAGACAAATCTAGTAGACCTTTTGCTCCCCATGACCAGAGGCCTTCTTCAGAGCCTTCCGGCAACTAGAGGTTCTAATCATCACATCTGTTTGTGCCACTTTATGCTCTTTCCTAGTGCCAGAGGTTTTTGAGCTTGTGCTTGTTTGATATAGGGCTGTTGCATTGTGTACATCTGGAAGTGCTTAATGCATTTTTTGCAAACTTTACTCCAAGTTTGTGCTGTCCAATGTGAATTTTAGACATTGGCCTACACTTACAAATAAGGCTATGTGTACACAGACTATTTGCATTCTTGAGTCTGAGATTCCTGGGGCAACTTGCATTGGACCTCATACAAACACCACACTCAGCTGTTGTCCAATGTGCGGGACATGGCACATTAAGGCTACTTTCACACAGACAATTTTCCTGTTCGACTTACAGACTAAAAATTGGTTGTGGAAATAGACAGAAGTAGCACCCATTTATTTGAATGAGAGTATTCACATGGGCTTTCTTTTACTTGGATCAATAGTAAAAAAAAAATCACAGCAAGTCCTATTCTAGTTTGATTCTCGGAGAAATATAGCACATGTAAATGTGTCGAGTCCAGTACATCAGATAGAGGAATCGGACAAGAATAAGACACGCTGCAGTTTCTTTTAACTTGGACTATTCATCCAAGTAAAATAAGACCATGTGAATACACCATTTAAACTAATGGGTTCTATTTCCATCCGATTTTAAGACCAAAACATCAGTCCGAAAATAATCTGTATAAACATACCCGTAGCTTAAATGCTCCAGTGCTACCAACCTTGTTGTCTATAAAGACTGGTTGACATACTGATTGACTGTTTGCTCTATAGCTCATCAGCCTTTTATCACTAAGGACATGACTTTCAATTCAACCCAGCAACATTTGAATGGAGATTGTATAGTCTTTCAGTCTTTTTGTAGGTTTCTTTGGAAACCATAGTTTTCTTTTATGCGCTATGCTATAGAAAATGTCAGCACTATATCAATAATAAATTGTTATTACACCTCAACATCGTCATTGATTCTCACTGCCTTAGCCGAGTATCTCCCCGCTCGTCTCTAAAGATTCGGGGACCGGCGGGGGTGAAAGGTGAGTTGCAGCGGGGAGCGGGGGGGGGGGGGGGGAGAGAGAGATCTCCCCTCTGTTCCTCCCCGCTCCCCCCGCCGCTCCCCACCCCCCGCCGGTCCCCGAATCTTTAGAGACGAGCGGGGAGATACTCGGCTAAGGCACTACTCGCTCGAGTAATGTGCCTTAGCGAGTATACTCGCTCATCTCTAATTCTCACTTGTGCCTAGCCTAAAGTCCACGCTTTTTCTTTACCAACCATGCTGCCATCTTTCTAGCAAGCCTGTCCCCTTTGGCAGAAATGGAGTTGAAGGACCCAATACATGCAACTTATATATTAGTGGGATGAAGCTAGTAATGTCGTCCTTATATTGCTTCTAATTTGCATATTATTAAAATTATGTAGCAGAAGTTCAATAATGACAAAGTTATCTACTGGAATAAAATGAGGGGAGGGCAGCATTGGGGAAGACCCCACGGGAGGGCATGAAATGTATTTCCCGTAATGATGGTGATAGGTATACCCTCATTGGGATTCCTACCCACAAAGAACATTTCTAAAGTAGTCATACACAGGAGGAAGTTCTATTGCTTAAGCAAACAGACATTTGAAACAGTCCTGCTTGCTGAATTTCTTGATAAAAATTAATTAGTTATTTCCTCGCTGTGCTCGTCTTCGATAGATTTGTTACAAATTTAACAGTAATTTGCACTTCCCTCACAGTTCCTTCGTGAGCAGCGCGTCCAAGGCATTAACGCAAATCGCTACTTAATTGGATGTTTTATCTACAGTTTACTGGTGCAAGTTATTTAATGAGGAATAAACCGTGAAGAGACGAGGAGGAACATATCCTTCAGGTCAAGAACTACGTGCCAGCCTTGAAAGGAAAATATTAAGATCTTTTAGGAGGAAATTAAAAATGAAGTGTTAACACCCCCAACAGTAAGAGGCGCATACATGCAACCTGATGAGATCCAAGTCAGCTTTATTTAGGGAAATTACTACACCCCTTTTGTGAGTATTTTACTGCTTTGTGTTTAGTCTTAAATCCATTGTTCAACCATGCTAAGACCTGTGGGCATCATAGAGGGGGTCCGCAGCTTACCGCAGAACGGAGAGCCATGAACAACAAGCATCTCTCGATTTGGTAGACTTGTCCCATTCATATATCTATCATATCAACTGCTATTCATTTGACTGGCCAGGATGCAAAAGTGCATTTTAATGGTCATAGAAGGCAAATTGGCTGGCTCAGTGTCTGACGTTGGTCAGCTAGTCACCTGACTGGCTTAAAGGGAATGTCTAATTACTGTTTAAAAATTTAAGAGCAGGTACAGCTGTCAGAAAACAAATACGCAAGTTTTTAACAGTTCTCAGTGATCCAGTGCTGCAGACCAGTGAATCACCCAGTCTGTGTTGGCAGTGGAAGTCAGGTCATCACTGCCTGCTAATTAGAGGTCGCAGCATCACTGCTCGTTCTCCTGGCATCACTGCTCATATCCTGGGTGTCATGATGCCAGGAGTTCTGAACAGTGACGCTATGGTCTATGATTGGCTGTCAGCTGTCACCTGACTTCCACTGTCAACCGAGACCGGGACAAAATTGGGGTTGTAGCGCTGGATCGCCAAGGACAGGTAAGAACTGCCGTATTTGTTATTTTCTCATAGTTACACCCGTCATTAAACTTTAAAAGACAACCGGACAACCCCTTTAATTATGAAGTGGGCTGTTAAAATGAGAAAACTCCTTTGTAACAAGAAGGATTTTTTTAAAGGAAAAGTCTTTCCATAGTGCGGCTGTCTGTGGGCATATAGGACCAGAGATCTATTTCTTCTCCAGGTTCCAGAGCAGCTCATGAAAACCACTTCTTGAGACCTAAAGATGTAGCCATGATGCAGGAGCCATCTGGGTGAAGATCGCCATGAATATCCAACAACGCAGGGACCGGGTCACTATCACTTTGGGGTTGGAGGGGGTAGCTTCCCTCCAAAAAAAAAGCTGTATTATTAGCTTTTTCCCAGAAAGCCACTATAAATATCTGTTGCAATAGCCTCCTAATCTGGAGTTACGTATTGCACATACTGCATTTTCTTTGGCCAGATTTTGGGTTAAAGTTATAAATTTCAGGTGTTGAAATAAGTTAATAAACAGTCATCATTTATGAATTAACATGCAATGTACTTTTTATTACATTTCCACTGCTAGAATACAATTGTGGAATTTAACACTGCAGACAAACTATGACGCAATAGGTTTACTTGGTTGTCAGTGTGGACAAAGGGTGTGATAACAGCAATGTTATCCAGAAGTAAGCTAACAGCTGCTTCAGGAGGCCAAAACAGGGGTTTTCCATCTCATACATTTATGGTATGTATATAGGATTTGACATAAATGTCTACTTAGCAGGTTCTATCATATAGACTTGAGCAGAAAGAGTGGCACACATGCATGGCCACCTCGTCATTAATTGTAAGCAATGTAGTTTCACTGCCCCGGCATCCAATGATGAAGAGCACTACACAACCCCAGATAATGCACGGTGCCAAAAGACTTTTATGTGCTCATAAAGCCATGGAAACACTACACACAAAGCCCTAGGAAAAGATGATATACAATAGAAATAGCCCACATGTCTTGTATATGGCCACTGGTGGGGTAAACCATCCTAGGTAGGTCTTATCCTTCTTTTCTATGGTAAGTAACAGCATTTACACTGGACCAGGACAGCTCTAGAAGGGCAGAGATATGTCAAATTGACTTGTTTGAAAGGTGTAGTAGTCATATAATAATAAATTTGAGTGATTAGAAGGTAGAAAGTGATGGAGGGAGCATCAAAGTTCAATGGCCATTCATGTATGAAATATCTGGATAGTATGGTGTCCTGGAGTGAGATTCAGACACTGCAAATGAGTTTTTGGTATTTTATAACTTGTATAACATATATATTTGCACCTGTGAAGTATTTACTGAGTTTTGATTGTTCTTGGCCCACTGTATTGAATACCACAGGTAGAGGTTTAGATAGTAGACAGAATAGATAGGGTTAATTAGCCTAGTTTGTAGTCCCAAACATCTTGCCAATCTGAACTAGGCGAGTGGGTGGATCTAAATTTATACAAGCCAGACACACATCTAGCTAGTTTTTTTATGGCATGCTGTCACTGCCCACGCCTGCTGCTGGGGGCCGGGGCCGGGCACCGCTGTCATCTACATACTATACGTGACATTTCCTCCATCGCTCATTGCCTTGCCCCTGCCCGTAGGGCTCATGCACGTTCCCATTGCTCCTCCCAAATTAAAGAGTCAGCATGCACCCCATAATTAAGTTCCCCACCAATCTGGTTCCACTTCTGGCTTTATTAGACATCCCTTCCTCCATGGAGGATGCTTCAGCAATTGGTTTACATTCTATTGTGACAAAGCCCTAGTTCATGAGTATAAAACCTCTGACTATTGCCTGTCCCTCGACCTGCCCATACTCCCTGACCTTAGCCACATTTCCTGGAGTTCATAACTTGCTCAATGCCCACCCTGACCTTTGCCCGGACCACGTTATTGAAGTTGTGCCACCAGCCCTGACCACTTTTAGATTCATGGTTATGTCTCAGTTCACAACATTAGGTACCTTGCCTCAGCCCTCTGCAGCACCAGCAGTCACACCACCAAGACTATCTTTGCGACTAATGGCTTGGGGACTCACAGCAAAGACCAAATCCCAAATGGAGGGCTCAAGGGGGAAAACTGGAGTTCCCCAGGTATTTGCTGCTTAGATAGCCCTCAATCAAATTGGTGTCCATACATTGGACAGCACAAGGAAGGGATGTCTGTTTGTTGTCCAATGTGAGTTGCGCCTAAGAATTTTGGGCACAACTTTTTTTATCATCCATGTGAAAGTAGCCTTGCATGTACCACTCTCATCTGAGAAATGGGACAAGAATAGGACATTCTACAATTTTGTATACTCCCTTATCACTGTCTCATTAGATAGCCTTAAGTCAATAGATGTATGGCAAAGCAAATCCACATCCACCTGCCTGACAGTTTTGCTGGCTAGAGGTGGCGTTAACACATAACAAGCAACTACTTGCTTTACTTCCAGCCTGGGAGAAGCAGATGTGGAAGCCTACTTTTAAGTAGATGACAGGCTTGCTACACTGACACCTGATATCACTACATGTTGGATGCAGGCTACTGTCGGATTCACTACAGTGATGCAAAGGCTTACTACCGTAGGAGAAGCTACAAAGTCCAGGGCTGTGAACACCTCGCAATAGTGCAGTATGGAGATCAGTAGACTCTAGGGCCATAAGGATTTCACAGTAGTGCAGTACAGTTACCTTGAGAGGGATTATAGCCACCACCAATACTAGAACTGGGTCTTCATCTACGGATGTTGTACCATTACAGTTGAATTTCAAGTAATCGTGAGTTTAACCCTTCTTTCAACTCTCTAGACTTTATATGGGTAACACACCACACCAACACAAGGGAGCAGAAACCAGGCCAGTGCATCTTAGCATTACCTCCCACACCATTTTAACCAATGACCAGACTGTTGAGCGAGACACCATGACAAGTGCTTCGGTCTACAATCCATCACACAGTCACCCCCTTGGTGGCCATATCCCCTCAAAGACTTGCTTATCTTTCCCTTCAAGGATGAACCTCATGCTTTTACCTTTTCCGTAGGCGCCAGATATTTTTTTTGTTTTCTACTCCATCAGTCCAGCAAACAAAAGTCATCTTGCATTTTTCAAGCCACCCATATTCCAAGTAGATTGTAACCATGGTCTTTAATTCGGAGGCGCTGAGAGAGTGCAGTCTATTTTCAAACAGGCTCGTTATGTAAATGATTTAAAATCCCTGGTGTGTATTCCAGACTGATAAATTCATCACACAAAGGGAAACAACATCTAATTATTCAATTTAGCATGTCATTAATAAACAGAAGGGAAATCTGCATGATGTGTTTTTGATATACTCCACATAAAAAATAAAAACATGGAAACAAATTGTACTACAGCATGTAAGTGGCATCCAGAGAAGAATTACTGTATGTGCCTCACTGTAATCCCGGAGTAGTAAGAGCAGATATTTACAGCAATGCCACCTTATAGCCGTATCTTCTTCATTACCGGGTCAGCCTGATGTGACCTTTTTTTTTTTTTTTTTTGCAAAAACAGATTAAATTTAAATTATTCCCAGCTGTTTTGTATTGTAAGGGAGCAATTACATGAGCGTTAGCGGCCGCGGATAACACTCGCGATTTACCGATTTACCGCTAATTGCTAGGCTGCACCTGGGCTTGCAACGTGAAACCATGGTATGTCCAGGTGCAGCCTGGCAATGGCCAAGTAAATCGCAAGCGTTTGGGCCTATTCACATCACATGTTTTAATGTAGGTATAGCGTATGCGTTAATCGGATATGAAGAAATGTATACAAAAATGTATTTTAAGCACACCCGTGCGCGGGTGAGAGGTGAGTTGCGGCAGTGAGCAGGGGGGGGGGGGAGAGGGAGAGAGAGATCTCCCCTCCGTTCCTCCCCGCTCTCCCCCGCCGCTCCCCGCCCGCCGCCGGCAGCCGAACCTTTTCTTCTGAGCGGGCAGGTACTCGC
This sequence comes from Eleutherodactylus coqui, assembly GCF_035609145.1. Lineage (NCBI taxonomy): Eukaryota > Metazoa > Chordata > Amphibia > Anura > Eleutherodactylidae > Eleutherodactylus > Eleutherodactylus coqui. The sequence goes on from NC_089849.1 coordinate 56,647,689, forward strand.
TAAGGGCAATGCTCGATCGAGTAATTGCCATTAGCGAGTATGCTCGCTCATCTCTAATGATATACTATGGTTTTTTAACCCCCCACCTCCTCCATAAAAATATGTCAATGCAAAAGAGGTCAAACGTAGTGAAAGGTATGCACTTTTGAATTGTGCCAGGTGTAGGTTAGATGGCACCCAGTGCAGATTTTTTTTCTTCATCCTTCCCCGTCATAAGAAAAAAACTGCATATATTGTACAGGCAGGCAGTCAGCTTGTATTCAGTGTTTGGAGAAAGCAGAAAGATGGCAGCATACCTACACAAGAACAGCTTAGTGAATAAATACCGTACCAGAACCAAGCTCATAATATAAATATAGCACCAGAACCAAGCTCATAACATAAATACAGCGTAATCCAACTTCAGTACATAAATAAAGCACCAGAATCAAACTCATAACATTGATACAGCACCAGAACCAGTCTCAGCAAATAAATACAGCACCAGAACCAAGCTCATAAAACATACCAGCTTGTATAGAACCAAACTCACGATATAAACACAGCACAAACCAACTTCAGTACATTAATACAGCAGCAGAACTAAACTTGTAGTGGAAACACAGCACAAACTAACTTCAGTAGATAAATACAATATCAGAACCAGGCTCATATTATAAATGCGATAGCAACTGCATTTCAGGGGAACCAATGGGCTGACAGCAGCACCTTGGAACATCAGAGCCAGGAGGAGGATGATTCATTAAGCTCCACAAAAAGATTCTGCATGGGGGAAGATAATCATCTCAATAGGTGGACCTAAAGAGGGGGGTTGTCCCCAGCCTACATTTGCCTGGCAGCCAGCGGGGTTTTTAAAGATGGAAAATTCTGCCATGTGAACATACCCTAAGGCCTCATGTCCACAGGGAAAATCAGGCCCGCTATGGATTCTCCATGGAGAATCTGCAGCGGGTCCCTCCTGCCCCGCGGACATGAGCGCTGAAAAGAAGAATTAATAAGAAGGTCGCCCGCAGCGGACTGGGAAGGTCTTCTCTTCTTCACGGCTGGATCTTCTTTCTTCGGCCGGCGGATGTACTCGGCACGCCGGTAGCGTGCCGCGTGCATGCGCCGGGTGCATCCACCGGGCCGAAGCAAGAAGATCCGGCCATGAAGAAGAGAAGAACTGCCCGGTCCGCTGCGGGTAAGTTATTCTTATTTTAGGTCTCCCAATAGGTCCCCGCGGGAGACCCGCACGAAAATGGAGCATGTCACATTTTTTTTCATGCTCCATTTTTTTTAAATTCCCTTTTATTGACCATCCGCGGGTATTTATCTACCCGCGGGTGGTCAATGCATCCCTATGGTGTGCGGATCTGCGGGCGGGAGAAGAGTTAAAATCCGCTGCGGATTTTAATTCTTCTTTTGCCCGTGGACATGAGGCCTAAGGCCGGTGTCACGCTGGGTAAGTACATTTATGCGCGTATTTGTGGAATTAGTGTTGTGTATTTCTGTGTGCAAGTGCATGCTTTATTGTACTTTTTGCACCTAAGGTTTCTTTTCTATGGGTGATGTACTCTTTGGCCAAAACATGTGTGGTCAAGAATAACCTGCAACCAAGTCTTGGCTAAAATTCATGCTTTCTGGTTCATTCACATGGCCCGGAATTTCTTCGGTCGAGAGAAATGCTCAGCATGGCTTTTATTACTTAAATAGAGCCAGCTGATATGTTTTAACAGCGTTGGCCGCTGCTAAACTCCCTCCCCCTCCCTTTGCAACTCCCATAGAAGCCTATGAAGGCCGTCCGCTGATAGGGCAAGACCTATCCTTTCCTGCCGCGTCAAAACATCGGCCAGTGTATTCAGCCACAAATGTCCTGTCCTCGCCAGACGGACATTTTTATGCGGCTAATAATCACCCATGTGAATGAATGCAGTTGAATCCAATGCTTCTCATGGTCGTGATAAAACACTCGTGTGAATAAGGCCTAGAAGAAAGCACGCTGCGTATTTTTTGCGCAAACAAAATACACTCGCAAAATATGCTTATGTGAACAAACTCAATGCGTTCCACTCACATATTGTATTGACAGATTTTGCGCGCGCAAAATGTTGCGCAAATCCATTCGAGTGTCACAGGCCTAAGGTTAGTAAGGTAAAGCCCCCTAATGCAAGCACCGAGTCATGACCGACTCCTAGTGTAGTGGCCCAGTACAAGCTTTCCAGGCCCCCTCCATAATGTCATACATATAATGTCTTGTCTTGATGCAAAATGCCTTGTCATTCTGTTGTGTGTATTGCACAGCTGCAGTAAGTGATGGGTTAATGTCTGCAAAATATGAGCTGTCTGCCTGTGAATGTATGAATTCTATTCTGTCACGGAGTATTAGACAAGGTATAAATGTAAGTGCTTGAGAGTGGAAAAAGGTCTTCCATCTTGAGCCCTACCAGAGAGAATACAGAGGTACATGGGGGCACCTTCAGCCCTCATGTGTTGAAGATGGAAGAAGAAGAGAGGTTTTCCCGGAATGCATGTCTTCAGTTTCAATTGTAAGTGAGCCCCAAAGAGAGAGAATGAGCAGAGAGCAAGTCTAGTCTGTCCAGGTCTAGTGCAGAGGTACGCAAGCATTTGTCTTACACACCCGCGTGTTCTGAAGTCTGGGACCGCCGCTGGAGATACTGTTCTGTCAGAGTGTCTGTGGAGTGACCCTACCCCTTTCCTCCTCTGGAGTGTTCCCCTTGCAGGAGCAGTACCTGATAGACTGTAGGACTGGTGTCATCCTGCGTTTCCTCCCTGACCTAAAAATCCTCTGTTTTACCTGCACTAGTATATCTTGTGAATTTATGCCTTGTACTACTAAAAAGAAATTTTCAGTAAAGTTATTTCCAGACCCTGACCATTCCTGGGGACCTGAGGTACTTAAACTGTCATGGCTCATTTATTTGCCCCGCTGATGGTCATGCTGGGGGGTACCGGAACGGTGGCATCACAAGTGACAAATTGTTCTGCACCTATTACCCTGTTTATTGGTCAACCCCATGCCAGGGGTGTCCGGAAGAGGCCCAGCGCTGCCCTGGCCTTGGCTATGTGTGTCCCTCTGGGAGGGAGCCTGGTGGGTGCTGCCGTGACAAGCCAACACTTTACCCTCCCAGCTCCTCAGCAAATGTCATGTGTCCCGGGTTACTCTATAGGACGCTGCACTCGGGTAACGTTTTCTTAGCAGACTGCCTTTACAATTGCCTTCCCCAGTAATCTTTTACCCCCCAGCAAGCTGGGTACTCATTTTACCGACCTCAGAAGGATGGAAAGCTGAGTCAACCTTGAACCAAGGGGAGAGTGAAGCAGCCACCCTTCAGGTTGTGAGCGAGAGCTTAGGACTGCATTTCTGCTGCCTTAACACTCTGCGCCACACGTGTAGCTTCTCCAATGTGTGTGTAGCTGAAAAGACAATCAAACTTATTAGTGAAGTATCATGTGGCCATAGTTAAAAACCGCAAAAGTATTCCACAAACATATACAAATAAACAAACTAAGCATGTAAAAATGCAAGCAATAAGTACTTGGGTATTGGAATGTCAACCTCTTACCCAAAATAGAGCTAAGGAATAACCTCATTCTCTCCACAATGACCCATATGAGTCAGATCAAAAATATCTTGTTTACCAAGACATTATACAAGGAGATACCCAGAAGAAACCGGAATTTATTTATTAAAAATAGTCTATTTATTTGTACATTTTGAAATTTCAGTCTTCTCCAAAGTTCTGCCCATTTGAAGCCAAACATTTTTTCCACTGCTTAAAGCATTTTTTAAACGTATCGTTATTAATGTCTTTTAGTACTTGTGCAATTTTTTGTTTCATCTCTTCAACATCAGCAAAACGTTTCCTTTGAGGCTTCTGTTGACCGCAGGAAATTTCAAAAAGTCGCACAGCGTGAAATCGTATGAATTGAGAGGGTGAGGCAACAGTGTCATGCCTTTTTACGCAAAAAAATTCCTAAAATTCAGCATTGTGTGGGCAGCTGCATTGTCATCATGGAAGAACCAGTCATGTTTTCTCTGTATATCAGGACGCAATAGTTTCAAAAGTTTTAAACCAAAAGTTTTGCTGACTGTTTGCCCCTGCGTTAGTTTGCTGGGGGGGATAAAAGATGACTGGGGAAGTCAATGGCAAACCAACCCACAAAAACAGTCTGATGTCACCCAAGGAGTCAGTCATGACGAGGTGCTTCCACCAGGGGACATTACTAGAGATGAACGAGCATACTTCGTAAGGGCAATTGCTTGAGCGAGCATTGCCCTTAGCGAGTACCTGCCTGCTCGAGGGAGCAAAGATTCGGCTGCCGGTGGCAGGGAGAGCGGGGAGGAACGGAGGGGAGATCTCTCTCTCCCTCTCTCCCCCCCCCCCGCTCCCCCCTGCTCAATGCCGCAACTCACCTGTCACCGGCGCCGGCAGCCAAACCTTTTCTTCCGAGCGGGGAGATACTCGATAAAGACAATGCTCGATCGAGCAATTGTCCTTAGCGAGTATGCTCGCTCATCTCTAGACATTACTTTTACTTACAAATTCTGAGTGGGCTATTCCTCTCCCATCCAAGAAACAAATGAGCATTGTTTTCACCGCTGACATCACTTGAATCAGACATCACAAGATAGGCGAAAAACTGAACAACTTGTGGAAAAAAATCACTGGAGCCGAACTCAACTTTCCCCAACAAGATTGGCTGGCATACCACCTCAGAAGAGTTCCACAGACATTCACCTAGCAACAGAAGGCGGTACTAGTAACGTACCACCCTCCAGCTTCCTTTGGGTACCCCTCATATGTACAATGGCAATATCTAATATACTTGGCACTTTCAGTATACTGAAAGCCAATTAATATCCTTTTTACACAAAATGAACTGTACGTAATAAAGGTTCATTAGAAAATGACTTGTTGTATAAATCTTTGAATGGTCTTAACTGCAACTTGGGCAAGATGGCGCCTCCATAGTCATGTACATACAGTAGAATAAAAAAATCTACAATCAAAAATAAAAACTCATTAGAAAAATGGAAGATGTTTTATTACTAGTGATGAGCGAGCATACTCGCTAAGGGCAATTACTCGAGTGAGCACTGTCCTTAGCGAGTACCTGCCCGCTTGAGCGAAAAGGTTCGGCTGCCGGCGGCGGGCAGGGAGCTGCGGGGGAGAGCGGGGAGGAAGGAGGGGAAATCTCTCTCTCCCTCTCTTCCCCCCCGCTCCCCCTGCTCACTGCCGCAACTCACCTATCACCCGCGCCGACACCTGAACCTTTTCTCTCGAGCGGGCAGGTACTCGCTAAGGGCAATGCTCGCTCAAGCAATTGCCCTTAGCGAGTATGCTCGCTCATCACTATTCATTACTAATGTTGAGTGAATTGATACAATCAATCTCTTTTTTGGGTTGAATTTTGCTAATAGTGCTACGTGAACCCAAACCTTGGGCGATTTGAATTGGCCTGAGCACCTAAAATTTGGTCACATTTGAACCTTGGAAGGCAGTGCTGCAAGGCAACAGGGCTAAGCACTGAGCCACTGTGGAGAGGAAGAATGGTGGCTCAATGGTTAGCAATTTTTGCCTAGCAGCACTGGAGTCCTAGGTTCAAAACTGACCAAGGACAACATCTGCATGGAGATTGTATGTTCTTCCTGTGTTTGTGCAGGTTTCTTCTTCATAATCATCGTCTCTTTTTATATATTTATTAAGTAGGAGGAGGAAGAAACATGGTGACTAGAGATGAGCGAGCACCAAAATGCTCGGGTGCTCGTTACTTGGGACGAAATTTTCGCGATGCTCGAGGGTTCGTTTCGAGTAACGAACCCCATTGAAGTCAATGGGCGACCCGAGCATTTTTGTATATCGCCGATGCTGGCTAAGGTTTCCATTTGTGAAAATCTGGGCAATTCAAGAAAGTGATGGGAACAACACAGCAACGGATAGGGCAGGCGAGGGGCTACATGTTGGGCTGCATCTCAAGTTCCCAGGTCCCACTATTAAGCCACAATAGCGGCAAGAGTGCCCCCCCCCCCCAACAACTTTTATTTCTGAAAAGCCCTCATTAGCAATGCATACCTTAGCTAAGCACCACACTACCTCCAACAAAGCACAATCACTGCCTGCATGACACTCCGCTGCCACTTCTCCTGGGTTACATGCTGCCCAACCCCCCCCCACCCCCACCCCCCCGCACGACCCAGTGTCCACAGCGCACACCAAAGTGTCCCTGCGCAGCCTTCAGCTGCACTCATGCCACACGCTGGCCTCATAGCCACACCACCCTCATGTCTATTTATAAGTGCATCTGCCATGAGGAGGAACCGCAGGCACACACTGCAGAGGGTTGGCATGGCTAGGCAGCGACCCTCTTTAAAAGGGGCGGGGCGATAGCCCACAATGCTGTACAGAAGCAATGAGAAATATAATCCTGTGCCACCGCCATCAGGAGCTGCACACGTGGGCATAGCAATGGGGAACCTATGTGCCACACACTATTCATTCTGTCAAGGTGTCTGCATGCCCCAGTCAGACCGCGGTTTTTTATAAATAGTCACAGGCAGGTACAACTCCGCAATGGGAATTCCGTGTGCACCCACAGCATGGGTGGCTCCCTGGAACCCACCGGCTGTACATAAATGTATCCCATTGCAGTGCCCATCACAGCTGAGGTAACGTCCGATTAAATGCAGGTGGGCTTCGGCCCACACTGCATGCCCCAGTCAGACTGGGGTTCTTTAGAAGTGGACACATGCAGTTACAACTCCATGTGGACCGACAGCATGGGTGGGTGCCAGGTAGCCACCGGCGGTACATAAATATATCCCATTGCATTGCCCATCACAGCAGAGGTACTGTCATGTTTAATGCAGGTGGGCTTCAGCCCACACTGCATGCCCCAGTCAGACTGGGGTTCTTTAGAAGTGGACACATGCAGTTACAACTCCGTGTGGACCGACAGCATGGGTGGCTCCCTGGAACCCACCGGCGGTACATAAATATATCCCATTGCAGTGCCCATCACAGCTGATGTAACGTCAGCTTTAATGCAGGTGGGCAAAAAATTAATTGGATTACACTGTAGGCGAGGGCCCCAAAAAATTGGTGTACCAGCAGTACTAATGTACGTCAGAAAAATTGCCCATGCCCAACCAAGAGGGCAGGTGAAACCCATTAATCGCTTTGGTTAATGTGGCTTAATTTGTAACTAGGCCTGGAGGCAGCCCAGTTAAAATAAAAATTGGTTCAGGTGCAAGTTTCAACGCTTTAATGAGCATTGAAACGTATAAAAATTGTTTACAAAAATTATGACTGAGCCTTGTGGACCTAAGAAAAATTGCCCGTTCGGCGTGATTACGTCAGGTTTCAGGACGAGGAGCAGGAGGAGGAGGATGAATATTATACACAGATTGATGAAGCTAAAAGGTCAACGTTTTTGATGGTGATAGAGAACGATGCTTCCATCCGCGGGTGCAGCCTACGTATTGTTTAGGTATCGCTGCTGTGCGCTGGTGGAGAAGAGAAGTCTGGGCAAATCCAGGCTTTGTTCATCTTGATGAGTGTAAGCCTGTCGGCACTGTCGGTTGACAGGCGGGTACGCTTATCTGTGATGATTCCCCCAGCCGCACTAAACACCCTCTCTGACAAGACGCTAGCCGCAGGACAAGCAAGCACCTCCAGGGCATACAGCGCGAGTTCAGGCCACGTGTCCAGCTTCGACACCCAGTAGTTGTAGGGGGCAGAGGCGTCACGGAGGACGGTCGTGCGATCGGCTACGTACTCCCTCACCATCCTTTTACAGTGCTCCCGCTGACTCAGCCTTGACTGGGGAGCGGTGACACAGTCTTCCTGGGGAGCCAGAAAGCTGTCAAAGGCCTTAGAGAGTATTCCCCTGCCTGTGCTGTACATGCTGCCTGATCTCTGCGCCTCCCCTGCTACCTGGCCCTCGGAACTGCGCCTTCGGCCACTAGCGCTGTCGGATGGGAATTTTACCATCAGTTTCTCCGCCAGGGTCCTGTGGTATAGCATCACTCTCGAACCCCTTTCCTCTTTGGGTATGAGAGTGGAAAGGTTCTCCTTATACCGTGGGTCGAGCAGTGTGTACACCCAGTAATCCGTAGTGGCCAGAATGCGTGTAACGCGAGGGTCACGAGAAAGGCATCCTAACATGAAGTCAGCCATGTGTGCTAGGGTACCTGTACGCAACACATGGCTGTCCTCACTAGGAAGATCACTTTCAGGATCCTCCCCCTCCTCCTCCTCCTCAGGCCATACACGCTGAAAGGATGACAGGCAAGCAGCATGGGTACCCTCAGCAGTGGGCCAAGCTGTCTCTTCCCCCTCCTCCTCATCCTCCTCATGCTCCTCCTCCTCCTCCTCAACGCGCTGAGATATAGACAGGAGGGTGCTCTAACTATCCAGCGACATACTGTCTTCCCCCGCCTCCGTTCCCAAGCGCAAAGCGTCTGCCTTTATACTTTGCAGGGAACTTCTCAAGAGGCATAGCAGAGGAATGGTGACGCTAATGATTGCATCATCGCCGCTCACCATCTGGGTAGACTCCTCAAAGTTTCCAAGGACCTGGCAGATGTCTGCCAACCAGGCCCACTCTTCTGTAAAGAATTGAGGAGGCTGACTCCCACTACGCCGCCCATGTTGGAGTTGGTATTCCACTATAGCTCTACGCTGCTCATAGAGCCTGGCCAACATGTGGAGCGTAGAGTTCCACCGTGTGGGCACGTCGCACAGCAGTCGGTGCACTGGCAGATGAAACCGATGTTGCAGGGTGCGCAGGGTGGCAGCGTCCGTGTGGGACTTGCAGAAATGTGTGCAGAGCCGACGCACCTTTCCGAGCAGGTCTGACAAGCGTGGGTAGCTTTTCAGAAAGCACTGAACCACCAAATTAAAGACGTGGGCCAGGCATGGCACGTGCGTGAGGCTGCCGAGCTGCCGAGCCGCCACCAGGTTACGGCCGTTGTCACACACGACCATGCCCGGTTGGAGGCTCAGCGACGCAAGCCAGCAGTCGGTCTGCTCTGTCAGACCCTGCAGCAGTTCGTGGGACGTGTGCCTCTTCTCTCCTAAGCTGAGTAGTTTCAGCACGGCCTGCTGACGCTTGCCCACCGCTGTGCTGCCACCCCGCGCGACACCGACTGGTGGCGACACATCTTGATTGCGAGACAGAGGTTGCGTAGGAGGAGGAAGAGGAGGGTGGTTTAGTGGAGGAAGCATACACCGCCGCAGATACCACCACCGAGCTGGGGCCCGCAATTCTGGGGGTGGGTAGGACGTGAGCAGGCCCAGGCTCTGACTCTGTCCCAGCCTCCACTAAATTCACCCAATGTGCCGTCAGGGAGATATAGTGGCCCTGCCCGCTGTGCTTGTCCACGTGTCCGTTGTTAAGTGGACCTTGGCAGTAACCGCGTTGGTTAGGGCGCGTACAATGTTGCGGGAGACGTGGTCGTGCAGGGCTGGGACGGCACATCGGGAAAAGTAGTGGCGACTGGGAACTGAGTAGCGCGGGGCCGCGGCCGCCATCATACCTTTGAAAGCCTCGGTTTCCACAAGCCTATACGGCAGCATCTCCAGGATGATAAATTTGGCTATGTGCACGTTTAACGCTTGAGCGTGCGGGCGCGTGGCGGCGTACTTGCGCTTGCGCTCCAACACTTGCGCTAGCGACGGCTGGACGGTGCACTGAGAGACATTGGTGGATGGGGCTGAGCACAGCGGAGGTGAGGGTGTGGGTGCAGGCCAGGAGACGGTAGTGCCTGTGTCCTGAGAGGGGGGTTGGATCTCAGTGGCAGGTTGGGGCACAGGGGGAGAGGCAGGGGTGCAAACCGGAGGCGGTGAATGGCCTTCGTCCCACCTTGTGGGGTGCTTGGCCATCATATGTCTGCGCATGCTGGTGGTGGTGAGGCTGGTGGTGGTGGCTCCACGGCTGATCTTGGCGCGACAAAGGTTGCACACCACTGTTTGTCGGTCGTCTGCACTCTCAGTGAAAAACTGCCAGACCTTTGAGCACCTCGGCCTTTGCAGGGTGGCATGGCGTGAGGGGGCGCTTTGGGAAACAGTTGGTGGATTATTCGGTCTGGCCCTGCCTCTACCCCTGGCCACCGCACTGCCTCTTCCAACCTGCCCTGCTGCTGCTCTTGCCTCCCCCTCTGAAGACCTTTCCTCAGTAGGCGTAGCAAACCAGGTGGGTTCAGTCACCTCATCGTCCTGCTGCTCTTCCTCCGAATGCTCTGTGCACTCCTCCCTCAGACTTACTCCAATTACTACTACCTGAGTGATAGACAACTGTGTCTCATCGTCATCGTCCTCCTCACCCAATGAAAGCTCTTGAGACAGTTCCCGGAAGTCTCCAGCCTCATCCCCCGGACCCTGGGAACTTTCCAAAGGTTGGGCATCGGTCACGACAAACTCCTCCAGTGGGAGAGGATTCGGAACCATTGCTGCCCATTCTGGGCAGGGGCCCGAGAACAGTTCCTGGGAGTCTGCCTGCTCCTCAGAATGTGTCATTGTAATGGAGTGAGGAGGCTGGGAGGAAGGAGGAGCAGCAGCCAGAGGATTCAGAGTTGCAGCAGTGGACGGCGCAGAATTCTGGGTGGTCGATAGATTGCTGGATGCACTTTCTGCCATCCACGACAGGACCTGCTCACACTGCTCATTTTCTAATAAAGGTCTACCGCGTGGACCCATTAATTGTGAGATGAATGTGGGGACGCCAGAAACGTGCCTCTCTCCTAATCCCGCAGCAGTCAGCTACGATACACCTGGATCAGGAGCTCGGCCTGTGCCCACACCCTGACTTGGGCCTCCGCGTCCTCGCCCGCGTCCACGTCCTCTAGGCCTACCCCTACCCCTCAGCATGCTGTATTACCAGTAGTGCAGAAACAGAACGCTGTAATTAAATGTGCCGCTTATTGGCCTGTGGTTGGAGGCTGACTTCCCTTACGGAACGCACAGCAGATCCAGGAAACAATTTTGCGCAAGCCTGCTGTAACGCTTAGTTGCGTATTAATTAGGACTACTGCCCCCAGCAGATAGATACTGTAGGCAGCGTATAATATTATGTATACTGTTTCCCTCTGGCGGGATGACGGCGCTGACGTAACAGAGACAGCAGATCCAGGAAACAATTTTGCGCAAGCCTGCTGTAACGCTTAGCTGCGTATTAATTAGGACTACTACCCCCAGCAGATAGATACTGTAGGCAGCGTATAATATTATGTATACTGTTTCCCTCTGGCGGGATGACGGCGCTGATGTAACAGAGACAGCAGATCCAGGAAACAATTTTGCGCAAGCCTGCTGTAACGCTTAGCTGCGTATTAATTAGGACTACTGCCCCCAGCAGATAGATACTGTAGGCAGCGTATAATATTATGTATACTGTTTCCCTCTGGCGGGATGACGGCGCTGACGTAACAGAGACAGCAGATCCAGGAAACAATTTTGCGCAAGCCTGCTGTAACGCTTAGCTGCGTATTAATTAGGACTACTACCCCCAGCAGATAGATACTGTAGGCAGCGTATAATATTATGTATACTGTTTCCCTCTGGCGGGATGACGGCGCTGATGTAACAGAGACAGCAGATCCAGGAAACAATTTTGCGCAAGCCTGCTGTAACGCTTAGCTGCGTATTAATTAGGAATACTACCCCCAGCAGATAGATACTGTAGGCAGCGTATAATATTATGTATACTGTTTCCCTCTGGCGGGATGACGGCGCTGATGTAACAGAGACAGCAGATCCAGGAAACAATTTTGCGCAAGCCTGCTGTAAAGCTTAGCTGCATATTAATTAGGACTACTACCCCCAGCAGATAGATACTGTAGGCAGCGTATAATATTATGTATACTGTTTCCCTCTGGCGGGATGACGGCGCTGATGTAACAGAGACAGCAGATCCAGGAAACAATTTTGCGCAAGCCTGCTGTAACGCTTAGCTGCGTATTAATTAGGACTACTACCCCCAGCAGACACGCAGTACACTGAAGACGGTCACAGGCAGCCCAAATATAGTATTTTTACCCAATTTTTTGGAAAAAGCCCACTGCCTATATAGCCTGAATATCTCTTTCCCTGCCTCACCAGTACTGGCCCTATACTCTGTACATTGACTGCAGACTGAGGACGCAATGCTCTGCACGGCCGATATACAAAAAAAAAAAAAACAATGTGCAACACTGCAAAAAGCAGCCTCCACAGTACTGCACACGGTCAGATGTGGCCCTAAGAAGGACCGTTGGGGTTCTTGAAGCCTAAAATAACTCCTAACACTCTCTCTATAGCAGCTCCGGCATCAGCAGCACTTTCCCTGATCTCTGTCAGAATGCATCTGTGGCGAGCCGCGGGAGGGGCTGATTTATATACTCGGGTGACACCTGATCTCGCCAGCCACTCACTGCAGGGGGGTGGTATAGGGCTTGAACGTCGCAGGGGGAAGTTGTAATGCCTTCCCTGTCTTTCTATTGGCCAGAAAAGCGCGCTAACGTCTCAGAGATGAAAGTGAAAGTAACTCGAACATCGCGTGGTACTCGTCACGAGTAACGAGCATCTCGAACACGCTAATACTCGAACGAGTATCAAGCTCGGACGAGTACGTTCGCTCATCTCTAATGGTGACTCAGTGGCTAGCACTACTACCTTGCAGCACTGGGGCTGTACTTTCAAACATGCAGTATGGGTTTGCTTCACCGTGTGGTACTTTAGGCTACATTACCGCATCTTTTCTATGATACTTTAGCTTTAAGGCATTCCAGGCTTGGAGAATCCCTGTCTATAATCCATCCTACTTGCCAGTGCTAATGTGTGTCAGCAGGACATCTAAAAGACATTTTCTTAGACTAGACCTGCAAAAGTAGATTCTGTCTGGTTTAACGAGATGAATGTGGGAAGACACATTTGTGCTTAATGAAATGCGCTGTGCAACCACATTATTGTAGTTTCATAATTGACTATTATTATGCTCTTTTTCCCAACTTTGCTGTTACTGCTATTGACCATAATTAATTTTTTGCTTGTTTCTTTTTTTTCAGACTGAATAATAATCCTGCAGTGTTGTGCTAACTCGTGATGAGCAATAAGTGGAATAAGCGGTTCATGCCAGTATCGGGAGGATTTCATGAAAATCATCGTGATTTGGAACAGCCGATTTTGACTCCCATTTAAACTCAAGAGAGTAAAAATCGGGTTCACAAATTTGCCCTCTAGAAAGTCCCCAATGCAGCAAAAGCCCCCCAAATTGCATTGAAATACACACATCTAGGGAACACTGGTCCTCAAAAAAACTGGTCAAAATAGTATACAGTTGTGTAGGGGGTCAATTGTACACAGGGGTATCACTGAAAACAAAAGAAGGCCTATGTAGGGTCTTTTAGAGCAGGAATTGTGCCAAGGAAGACAGCAAATTCTACAAGATGAACAGAACAGCCAAGCACGGACCTGTTCCAAGGAACAGCTGTAGAGTGACAGCTGTTTCTTGTACTTTAGAAAATTTTCATTTTGGGAGAAGGAGGCAGAGGAAACATGGCGGAAACAGGAGAAGGAGAGCAGCAGCAGTTCCACCACCACCAGCAACAACAGCACCCTTTCTGATAGAATACTGGTAGCAAGGCAGGCAAGCACTTCTAAAGCATGTTGAGCAAGCTCCAGCTTAGATACCCAAGAGTCAAAGGGGCTAATGCCATCATGGATAAGTGCTGCCTGAGAGTCCAACCCTGTACTGTTGTTGAAGGCTACGATTGGCTAAAAAAAACTATGCCACACCTCTGTTAGGCTTCCCCTGCCACTAGCGGTTGTGCTGCGGCAGTGGCTTCCTGCTCATCCACTATGAGCCTAAGAGCTACTATCCATTGCAGATTCATGCCCACAGCCATGGGGAAATGCTGTGCACAATCTGCTAGAAGGGGTTTTCCAAGCAGTGCCCACTGTCACAACTGGGATACACCAGGTTGGAAGAGAAGCTACTGCTCCTACCCCTTTGTTATGGCTGGAGCTTGAAATTGCAGGTCAAGTGCTCATTGAAATCAATGGGACCTGCACCTGCAATTACAAGAGCAGTTGCTGGATCCTGCCACTGACAGCTTCCTTCAACACCAGGGACATGTTATAACTCACACGGCGGTGCAAGGCAGGAATAGCCTTTTGGGCAAAGAAATGGGAGCTGGGCATTTGGTATTGTAGGTTAGCATAAAGCATCATGTTGCAGATGGAGTCTGTCTCCACTAGCGGCATTTCCTTTGCAAGCAGCTGTGCAATGCTTGCGTTTGGGCTCTGAGCTCATAGATAGTTGTAGTGTCTTTTGGGGGTTTTCTTTACATTCCCATAGCTGGGGAATGGAGGGCTGGCTGCTAACTTGGGACATGCTGAAATATGGGGTAGATGTCAATATCGGTGAAGGTAGTGGTCATGGGCATACTTATAGAGGGTGCGGTCGCACCTGGGCCTAGGAGCCCTAGGTGACCCATATATTCTTGCTTCCCCATATTGTAAACCAATTCAATCAATGAAGCTTTATAGTTGTCCATTTACCCTTTGCAATCCAATTTTGGATTTAGGGTTTCCTATGGGGTTTTCTCTTTCTGCCATTATACAATGGCGCCACCTGCTGGCTAGAGTCAGTACTGCGGTATTGGACATGCTGGAGAGGCCCCTGACAACAGAGCGGCCAGTAAAAAACAGTAAGAATACCCTGCCGGACGTCTTCCGACATCAGATGCTGTACAGCCTGCAATCAGAATGTCTTAAGGTGTCAGACAGTGGATTGGAAAGGGTTAAAGGGGTTTTCCAATACTTTTAATTTTTTATTTTTTTTTGTCAATACTTTTAATTGATGGACTAATTGAACAATGGAGATTCAATTGCTGGTACCCGAAATCAGCAGCTGAATTAGGGCCGCTGCTGTCTACAAGAAGCAGAACGGTAGGACTCCAGTGGGCAAAAGAGTGCAAAAGTGGGATCACCGAGCAGTAGAGGAACATCTCATATATCTAACCAAAATTACATTTTATGTTTTTAATGAATACAACAATACACTTCGAAATAAAATATGTGTTTTCACAGTAAAATCATTCGCCCACTAGACAAGAATGACAATAACGCTTCCCTTCTCCATTTAGATTGCATTAATCCAAGGATACACAGTATTATTTCTCTCCATCAAAAGGGCCTCTTTCATGTTGTGTACTTGCATTCTATTTGCTTTGAAGGAGTTTCATGATATTCCAATTCATTACTTGGACAAAAATATCTCTCACGGACAATGGATATATTTCCACTTGATTACACCAGTATAATTACTGAATGTGCGGATGCAATTAAAGAGGCACATTTATTTTGTGTGCAGCGTGTATTAATATTGCATGACATTTCGGCAGCCAATAGGAAGCTTCAGCCTGAGAATATCAGTTAGCTGAATTATATATAGCTCTATTATTGCACAAAATAAATATTTACAGGCACATGCAATCTATTGCAGCACCTCAAGGGGCAAAATCTGGATGGAGTAGGATGTGGAAATGTAACCTTTCCTATCTGCTTTGCTATATTAACCGTAATGTGTTTTGCTAGGTAGTTGCTGCATTTGGATGGCATAAGTCACTATGAAGACCATGTTTAGACTAAATTCTTCACTGGAAGGCGACGTCGTGGTAAAGCAGGCGCATTGAAGATTAAAAAGTTCTGCTGCTTTATGTAAACATGTTATTCTGCAAGCTGAGAGGCCCGTGTTTGTTAATATATGCACGCCCCTATAGTCTTCTTCAAAGCCATGATACATAACGATACTCTTTATTTATACGGCGCCAACATATTCCGTTGTGCTTTACGAATCAGAGCGTCCATGAAGAGGCAAAATCAGATATTTCATCTAATATACAATTTGAATAATAGGAGTGAGGGTCCTGATCATAAGAGCTTACACTCTATGAGGAAGTAGGGGTGACACAAGAGGTACAAGTGCTTGCTCTGTACAAGGGTCCAGACATATTTTATATGAATTGGGGAGTATACATGAGGGCTCGGTCACACGGGCGTTTTTTGGTCTGATCTGCAGATCTTTAGACCCAATACATCCCAATGGGAGCAGGCACATGTCCGTTTTTTATGCGGATATGCGATAAATTATAGGACACAACGATTCACAGAACGCGCCTATCTGCGTTCTGCGAATCGTTGTGTTCTATACATGCGCTATTGTGTTCTATATATGCGCTCAATGCATTCAATAGCTGAGAGTTGTCTCTGATTGGTCCCTGCGCTCAGCCAATCAGAGGCAGCACTCACTCACCCATTCATGAATTCATGAATGGGTGAGTGAGAGCTGCCTCTAATTGGTGAGGGCTGTGACCAATCAGAGGCAGCCCATTCAGCAGGCGGGGATTTTAAATGGAGAACTGCTGGCCGGACGCGGCTGAACTCCGGCTGCAGGAAAAAGGTGAATATACTTTTTTCTTTTTTTTTTACACATTTTCAGGATGGTTTTCAGGGAAGGGCTTATATTTTAAGCCCTTCCCTGAAAATTCATCCAGCGCTTGCTGGCAGCCAATTGCTTTCAATGGAGCTGGCTGTATTGCCGGCTCCATTGAATTCAATGGGCGAACATCGTTCTTCTCTGCCACAGCTGTTACAGCTGTGGCAGAGGAGAACGATCTTTAGTATATGTTCTCAATGGGGTCGGCGCTGCTGCCGCCGGCCCCATTGAGCGCATATATAGAACACAACGATTCGCAGAACGCAGATAGGCGTGTTCTGCGAATCGTTGTGTCCTATAATTTATCGCTCCTCCGCATAAAAAACGGACATGTGCCTGCTCCCATTGGGATGCACTGGGTCTATAGATCTGCAGATCGCAAGTGCGTCTGCAGATCGGACCAAAAAAAACGCCCCTGTGACCGAGCCCTAAAGCTGTATGTTTCGGTCACCTGCTGGTGCTCTATATACAGTATTAAGCAAAAGTTTTAGGCAAGTGTTGTAAAAATGCTGCAGAGTAAGAATGCTTTAAAAAATAAGAGTGTTAGGGCTTTTACCCACTGGCGTTTTTTTTTAACGCTGTGATATCTCTGCGTTTTTTTTCCAATTGGACTTTCTAATGTTAAAATCGCATCGCACAAAAATTGCAAGTTTGTGATTCTGTGATTTTTGTGCAATACGATTTTAACATTAGAAAGTCCTATTGAAAAAAATGCAGCTATAAAAAAACGCAGTGGGTAAAAGCCTTTAATAGCTTTTTTGTCAATTAACAAAATGCAAAGTGAATGAACAAAAGAGAAATGTAAATCAAATCAATAATTAGTGTGGCCGCCCTTTGTCTCCTAAACAGCATAAATTTTTCTAGATGCACTTGCACATACTTTTTGAAGGAACTCAGCAGGGAGGTTGTTCCAAACAGGCAAATCTTCTGTGGATGTCGGCTTGCTCAAATCCTTTCGTCTCTTCATGTAATCCCAGACAGACTGGATGATGTTGAGATCAGGGCTCTGTAGAGCCATATCATCTCTTCCAGGAGTCCTTGTTCTTCTTTACACTCAAGATAGTTCTTAGGGTGGCTTCACTCGAGCGTGTATTTTGTACATGCATACACGCGCACAAAAACACACGTCTATTAGCCCCAATGCCTCCCCTATGATGTGGGCACATGTCTGTGCTTTACAGGCGTGTGCTGCAAAGATAGGACATGCGTGCACCATAGTGAATGCACACATTGTTGTCAATGAGCTGTGGCTGCTGCCGGCGGCTCCATTGAAAACAATGGTCTTCCGGCACCCCTGAATTGTTTTTCAGGGAAGAGCTTTACATATAAGCCCTTCCCTGAAAAACAAGAATTTTAGTGTAAAAAAAAAAAAAATTAAATTACCTGTCCGCCGCTGGCGTGTCCCCTGCGGGGGATGAAGAACACATCTGCCGCATGCTAGTTAAAAGAATTCTCTACTGCTCCATCTGCCACATCTGTGACAGATGCAGCAGAGGAATTCTTCAATTCTCTGCCGCAGTTGTCACACATGACAGCTGCGGTAGAGGATTCTGCTGCCGCCACCCTGTCATTGGATTTCAGGGAAGGGCTTTCAATATAAGCCCTTCCCTGCAAAACCAGTAAAAGTTGTGTAAAAAAATGTAAAAAATAGATACACACCTTCCTTCACCTGCTGGGGCTCAACCGCGTCTTCTCTGCTCTGTCCCCGATGACTGAATGACAGGCGAGAGCTGCCTGTTATTGGCTGAACGCCTCAGCCAATCACAATCAGCTCTTTCAGCAGGCGGGGATTTTAAATCACCGTCTGCTCAAAGAACAGCACCACAGAGCCGGGGACAGCGCAAAAAAGACGTGGCTGAGCCCCGGCAGCTGAAGGGAGGTGAGTATTTATTTTTTTACACAAGTTTTACTGGTTTTGCAGGGAAGGGCTTATATTTAAAGCCCTTCCCTGAAATCCAATGATGGGGTGCCGGCAGCAGGATCCTCTACTGCAGCTGTCATATGTGACAGCTGCGGAAGGGAATTGAAGGATTCCTTTGCTGCATCTGTCACAGATGTGAGCAGCAGGGAATTCTTTTTACTAGCGGGAATTCTTTTTACTATGTCCTCAATGGAGCTGCCGGCAGCAGCTGCGGCTTCATTAAAGGCAATGCACGGACCTGCATTTTATGCATGTTTTTACACGCACATGGGTGCACACTTATGTACGCACCTATGTATGCACAAAAACACGC
The DNA here is from genome assembly GCF_035609145.1 of Eleutherodactylus coqui. Taxonomy (NCBI): domain Eukaryota; kingdom Metazoa; phylum Chordata; class Amphibia; order Anura; family Eleutherodactylidae; genus Eleutherodactylus; species Eleutherodactylus coqui. The sequence goes on from NC_089849.1 coordinate 56,666,399, forward strand.
TAGTGTGAAGCCACCCTTAATAACATTGGCTGGAAGTTTGGGGTTGATTTCCTGCTGCAGAATAGATTTGTACTTTTGTAGTCAATCAGACATCTTCTATTTTTGAAAAAAACACTTAATTTGCAGCATTTTTTTCACACCTGCCTAAGACTTTTACATGGTACTCTTTATACACATAAGAAGTGCATTAGGGTGTATGGGATGTGGAGGATACAGTGGGATGAAGGGATCGGGTTCTGATGGCAAATGTAGAAGAGAGGTAAACACTGATGAGTTAGATTTAAGAATACGATAGGACTTCCTAAAGAGATGTGTTTTTAGATCATGATTAAAGGGGTTGTCCTGTTTTTACCTATTGTTGACCTATCCTCAAGATCGATCGTAAATCAGTTCTTCAGCAGTGCACTCATCCACAGAGCTGAACGGAGCCAGAAGCGGACAGTTCTGTTCTCTCTGCAGTAACTCGGTTTGGTATTGCAGGGAAACATCTCATTCACTTCAATAGGAACTTTGCCTGCAAAACCATGCTGGGCCACTGCAGCAAGAACAGAGCTGTCTGCTTCTGGCACAGATCAGTTTTGTTGTGCGCCAACATGGCGAAGAGTTGATCAGCAGGGGTCCCGGGTGGCGGTAAATCTCTTTAAAGCTATAGGCATTGGAAATCAACCTGATTGTCTGAGGTAGCACATCCCAGAGAACTTGTGCAGCTTTGGAAAAATCTTGGAGATTGGAGTAGCATGTTCGAATTATGGAGGAACTCAGTCTGAGATCATTAGCAGGACAGAGAGTACAGGTAGGCTGGTAGACAGAAATGAGCGAGGAGATATAGGGTGGTGCAGCACTGTGAAGAGCTTTAGAGCCTGATTCCTAATCACAGGGTTTGTCTCCCAGAAGTAGTACTGTACGTGATTTAGGAAACTGGATATTCAGCATCCTACAAATAGGATCTGCCATGCAGCCCCAAAATAGGGACACCACTGGACATAACCACTAGAAGTGAGTGCTGAACAACTGACATCCCCAAAAACAAAGTGGAGAGGAGGTCAAAAACATGCCATGGAGTCTAAGTGTAAATCCAAAATGCCAGCTCACCGCACATATACAACAACCTTCGGGTGCACGGACAGGTGCAGGCACACCCCACAGCAATAGAAAACAATAACCTGCAGCACTTCCGTGGATACCAGTATAAAAGCAGTATTTTATTTTGACATCATGGATAAAAGCATCTTCCAAAAATAGTTTTTTTGTGCTTACATGTTTCGAACAGAGTTCTTATTCATAACATAAGAAGTCTAAGTGTAAACAAAAAACACTAGGGCATGGCGCAACCCAACCAACTGTTATTATAGATGCATGAACATTGTTAGTAGCGCTTGAAGTGAAAAAATTTCTTTTTTAGAAGCCAGCATGTAACACGTTTCGAGGGATTACCCTCTTCCTCAGGAAGCTGGACAATTGACTAGGCAATCAAAATGAGAGTGAAGTAAATTAAAAAGCAGAATAAAGAAACAAAAACAATAATAAAAAATAAAACTGATATCAATATCTTAGACAAATCACATTTCACAGTAAGTACATATAGAATACAAGGTGTGGATAAATGCTCATACAAAAATAATTAATAATGCTGATACAAATTCATAATGCCACTGCTGTCAGTAATACTGATATAAAATTAATGTACAGATGGAAGTTCATAATGCCGATTAAAGCCCCTCCGGTTTCCTATTTGCACCTATGAAATCTAACTGGCCCAACATAGGTTCTGTGAAGACTTTTAAGGGAGGCTTCCGTCAGGCTTACCTGCAGGCTCTCTATGGACAATATGCTACAACCATGGTGCCACAGTGGGAGAGATAAGGAGACATTGAGATCCAGCTACCATTTCATCAGAGAGAAGGCTGTTGAAATAAAGGAGGGATATTGTACCTCTGCAGGGCATCTACCCAACATCTGAGCTCAAACATAGTTGGGGTTAGGTTTTGACGCTGTCTCCCACATAGGGTAACAATAAAATGAAAGATCTGTGCCTCCCTCAAGACCTCTTCCTGGGGTGGTTGGAATTTCTCTCTGAGTTGCATGCTCCCCCCTTTTTAACAAAGTAATACCTCTTTGTTGGACACAGCAAAAAAATGTCCAAAAGTGTCTAAAACGCATAGTAATTGTTTATCATATTTTGAATAGTAAATCTGCCCCTATGTGTTAAACGTTATAAAGCTGGCTGATGAAAGACGACATCTGGGAAAACAGTCCTCTGGGGTAAGATAGGCAAAATAATTATAAATTGTTATGCTGTAAATGCAAAACTCCTTAATGTGGGTAAGTGGTCCATTACAAGAGAGCAAAAAGTTTGCTTTAAAAGCCCCTCTGTGAGGTGAGAGGCTGAATCCTGGTAGGAAACCACTTATTCTTGCTTCTCTCTTTAATACTTTTATTTGTAATTTCTTATTCTTTTTTTTTTAATTAAGCCATTTTTATTGAAATTATATTTTTGAATATAATTACTCCTTAATTTCTACATATTTATACATGCATAAGCATCTTATATATGTAGCGGCCTGGAGTTAACAGGGCCCCTCCATAATGTATGCATACATTTGTCTTGTGCCCATGTGTTTTCAGTGTCTTTTATGTTGCATTAATATACCTAGGGACGAGTGATGAGCGAGCATACTTGCTAAGGGCAATTGCTCGAGCGAGCATTGCCCTTAGCGAGTACCTGCCCGCTCAAGAGAAAAGGTTTGTGTGCCGGCGGCGGGCAGGGAGCTGTGCGGGAGAGCGGGGAGGAACGGAGGGGAGATCTCTCTCTCCCCCCCGCTCCCTTCTGCTGACTGCCGCTACTCACGGCTCCCCCGCGCCGCCACCCGAACCTTTTCTCTCGAGCGGGCAGGTGCTCGCTAAGGGCAATGCTTGCTCGAGCAATTGCCCTTAGCGAATATGCTCGCTCATCTCTACTAGGGACCTAACTTACAGACACCCTGTACAGTTCCCCAAGTGTCTCTTGAGGAGGACATTGAGCGGCCATCAGGACTGTGTTCATCACGGTGGCAGTCAGACCAGGGCTGTTCTGAGCGGGCAAAGGACAGTGATGACTCTAAGATAAGAACCATTCTGGGTAAGAGTTCTTCCTTATGCTCTTCTACAGGGATAGAGTCGTGGACTCCTAATCTTACACCCACAGGCTTCAGCGCTGAATCTGAGCCAGAAGAGCCCACTGCCACTCACCAAGTGACTACGTGGTGCTAAAGAGACTCCAGTAATTGAGAGCCTTTTGTTGCCAGAGACTTTGTTACATTTTCCCCATTAAGCCCCCAAAAGGACTGAAAAGTTAAATATCTCCCTATGCATAATTTGAAAAAATGTTTGCATATTATGTTTTGCAAAAGTTGATTGCATTACTGCTTTAATGTTATAGTAATGTTACTATGTTTAAGACAATGTGCAGGAGGATGTTAGGATTTATCAGTAAAGTCCCTTGCATTTCAAGGAATGTGTGAGTTTGGATGATTGTATGGAAATGCTGTTTGAAAGGTTTCAAATACATGTCTCCACTAATCCACTTTACGCCTGTGCCAGTGCCTGACTGTTATCTTATCTGTCACAGGGGATGCAGCCTCATTATCATTTTTCTCAACTCAGTTGGGGGTAGTGACTTTTAGCTAGCACCTTTCACATAGTTTTTCAGAGGAAGTGATGTTTATTCCACTTGCTTCTTGTTCTTTAAACCAGCCAGTTGCCCTCTTCTATTTTTTATCTAGCTACAGTGTTGTATTTTCTCTTTGTTCAGTCTTCTATAGTCTTTGGGGAGAAGAGTTATGTAAGTGCCCCATAGCAATGCTTGCGCATCTTTGATTCTGTCCAACCTAGCAATAATCTCCAGTGGTTATGGCCATACCACTTTTCATACATGCTGTTATATATTAACGATTTGCAAGGAAAGTGACATCTTAGGTAGTCTGAGAACACTGGGATAGGTAAGCTCTGAGTAGTAACCAGAGGGAGAGTAAGTGTTAAGGTTTCACCCTGAACCCTCCATGAATGAGTAGATGGTTCTCTAAATGATTTATAGGTAGCGCACTGAGACTGACCAACTCTGGAGCTTAACTCTGTTTTGAAGAGGCGCCGAGGTCGGCTTGTTCTAAGTAGGGGGGATTGTAGTGGCCCGGAGTTATTGTATGGATGCATTTGTCTTGTGCCTATGTGTTTTCAGTGTCTTTTATGTTGCATTAATATGATGTGTATTGCATAGTTGCAGCACGGAATGGGTTAATTGTCTGGTATGTGAGATGTCTGGAAAATGTATCTTGTTATTTGTCATGTGATTGTGCTTTGTATATATGTTTCTGCAAGGTGTCTGCAAGGCAGTCTGAGTCCCAGTCAGAGTTCCAGTCTGCACTTGCAAAACAGAAGAGAGGAGCATGTGGAGCTCTGAAAGTGAGCCACACAGATACGATTCTGTTCTGTATGGTCCGGAATGGAAGAGACTGAGAGGTATCCATCAGTCTGCCCTGGGCCTACTTCACCCAGGAGATTCCAGTGTTACCCCTAAACACTATGAGGGAGAGAGAAACCACCATGCAGCGTGGAGTGCCTGTTTTCCCAATGTGAGTGCTGACCGGTAGAGAGCTGGCGAGAGTAAAGTTTGGCCGAGAACACAACCCCACAGATGACGTGGACTGTGGATTCTTCTGCTATCCTATGATTTTCCTCCCTGTCACACCACTTTGTGTTCTACACCCTTTTCCTGCTGGTATAAGTTTGTACCACTGTTGGACTGTACATAGTTATTTCTGCAAGTAAAGAAGCACTGCTGACCGTTCCCGGCTTTGCTCTTTAAACGTTTCCCTGTGTGTGGACCACTTATTTCTGCTATCTGGATTCACCGCAGAGGAAGGAACGGTGGCGTCACGAGTAACAGGACTGTTAAGGCAATCTACGCATCTTGGGTTACCCCTGTGAAAGTTCCCCCAGCGGTAACTTGGATGGGTCCTGTGCTACCCCCAGGGGAGGAAATGGTGGAGCCCCGTGACAAGGCCCAAATCTACCCCTCTGTCTCCTCGGCTGTGGGCCTGCTCCTCGGATACTGCATATATATCATTACCCCACCCAAACAATACAATCAATCATAACTATATTTAAGCAATTCATAATCACCCCCATATGTAGGCACAGAAAAAAAACTTCATCTTATCACCTCTCTCCCAAACCCCTCCAAATCCTATCAGCTTTTCTACAATACCCCAAGGCAACAACACTCAATCTAAACTATCCAACTATCCATCTTCCCCAAATTTCCTCAAACTTGGTCAAACAGTCTCTTTTTTGATGTATATCCTTTTCCAGAGATATAACCTCTCTTATTTTTGCAACAAAATCTCAAACTGTCTCCAACAGTTGCATCCAACAGCAGTAATCTGCTTCTGCACCTGAAGCAATGCTCTCTGAATTCCCAGAAGGGTATTCCGGTTAAGCTCATCAACAATACCCAGTATACATATTCTGGGAATAAGACCAATAGCGACAAGACATATTTTTTTAATTATCTCTAGTACCTCTTTCCAAAATTCACATAATTTTACACAATCCCAGACCATATGCATTAAATCGCAACCATCTATATAACATTTCAGACAGTCTGCGTTTAATCTAATACCCATGTTAAGCATCTTTAATAGAGTATGATAAACTATATGCACCAAGTACAATTGCTATACTCGTTGACTTTCAGATAGAAAAATGATTGGAATCATACACAACACTGCGGCCCCTCTATCTTCTCTAATATGGCCTATATCCTATTCCCATTCTTCTTTTACCTTTATTGGGAATTGCTGTAAATAGTAAGAAAGCATCTTTCTATATAAATAAGATATTACACCCTTCAGAGCTCCAGAACACTCAAGAAAATTCACCAAAAGATGTTGCACTGTAAGCACAGATACTGATTGGGCCTGAGCAGCATACGCATGTCGTAACCTAAAGGGCTTCTGTTATTTTAAAAAAAATCAATACTTACCTATCCCTCCCCAGGCAGCCTTCTTCAAGCATTTTCTCCTCGCTGATCTTCTCCAGTCCCCCGGGTCACCTCACCGCAAGCCAGCCGGATCCTCTTTTTCTTGTTATGATGCATCCATTCTCTGCATTCTTCTTCCGGCAGGTCAGTGTAGGTTATGCATGCGCAGTCTCTGCAATAGCTCAGCACTCCCTACTAGGCTATGAATGCTAGGTCACTAGTGACTGGGGTACACTGCTCTGCAGGAAGGAGAGTGCAGAGAATGGATGCGTCGTCACCAAAAAAAGAAGAATCGGCCGGCTGGAGGTGAGGTGACTCGGGGGTCTTCAGGAGTCAGAAGAAGATCGGCGGGGAGCAGATGTGATAAGAAGACTGACGGGGGAGGAATAGGTGAATATAGAATTTTTGATTTTTAATGACAAAACCCCTTTAAGGAACTGGACAAAATAACAATGGGGAACATCATAAAGCTCTCTAAATTTTTCAAAAGTATAAAAAAGACCCCCAGAATGCATCCGTTGCAAAAAGATTACCCCTTTCTTCTCTCTTGCTGAAAATCCCTTCAATTAAAAAAAAACAAAAACTCTGCCAACTTGGGGTTCCTAAAGTGGGGGTGTATACAGTAAATCCATTTAGTTGGAAAATTTGCTTGAATTTAATTATTAACATAATAGTCAGATATAATCCCTTTTTTCCTTCTTTCACTCTCTCACGTATCGTTATAGGGGGGCTATAACCTGTCGTTTTAGAAAATAATCTACCATTCTACCTCACCCCATTTCTTTCTCCCATCCTTTCAACTGTTGCAAATGAGATGCCAGAAAATATATCCAAGTATTTGGAATTTCCAACCCTCCAAACTGTTTATCTCTTTGAAGGGTCTTCAATTTAATTTTAGCAGATTTCTTATTTCATAATAGACTCCTTAACATCGTATGGAGTCTAAACAAATATTGTGAAGGAATCCAAACTGGAGAATTTTGTATATAAAGGAGTTGTGGCATCAAAACCATTTAATAAGATTTCCAATTATCGACAATAGGAGATGATTCCAGACCTTGACCTTCTCCCCAAACTTTCATACCAGTGGAAGCAAATGCAAAAATATAGTTTTGAGGCATAGAAGATACCACGACTCCCACAAACATCAATTACTTCACTTTTTTGTAAATGTGTATGTTCCAATGGATAGTCCACCAACAAGGGAGGTAACGGAAGAATTCCAGATTTCCCCTAATTAATAGTGAGACCTGAAATCTTACCAAATATATTTAAAAAATGGGTATAATAGGACTCATTAAACTACTCACATCCCCTATATACAACAGGAAATCATCTCAATTTCTCCATACTGCAATTCAACTACATTCAATGTAAAAAAAATCCCTTCCCTAGAAGGAGTTGCCTGAATCGAATGAAACTTTATATGTGTGATTGTAATGTTGATATAAGTAAGTGATTACAATATCAGAGTAAAGGGATAATTTATTGTGAAAAACCGAACACTTGAAGGAAGGCTCTAGTACCCTGTTGGACCGCTTCTAGTTTGGATACAAGATGTGATGTGGGCGGGCATGGAGGCTCTAGTGCCCTGTTGGACCGCTTCTAGTTTGGATTCAAGATTTGATATGGGTGGGCATGGAGACATACAGGTTCTGTATGATATCCTGTGGCATATCAGTTCACATTGCTGTAACTGAGCCACTAGATCATGCAAACATGTAGGCTGTCAACGGTGGCATGCCCAATCATCTCATACATGTTCTATTGGCAATAAATCTGGTGACCGGGTAGGCCACAGAAGTGTGGCAATGTTTTAGGGCCATTTCCGTAAAACCTTTGCTGTGTGCGGCCGAGCACTATCCTGCTGAAAAAAATGCCTCTTGCAAGCCGCCATGAGAGAAACACATGTGGCTGCAGGATGTCGTGAACATATCGCTGAGCTGTCACTGTCCCTCGTACCACTAACAGGGTTGACCGACTGTCGTATGGGATGGCCCCCCCACCCATCACACCAGCAGTGGGGGTGGTGTGAAATAACAGGATTGAGGCGCTCAGCCCTAGGTCTCCAGACACAATCATCAGTGCCCAAACTACACCTGAATTAGTTGCTGAACACAACCTGGTTCCACTCCATCGCAATCCAGTTTCATTGTTCACAACATCACTGTAAATGGAGGTGATGGAGCGTGGGTGTAAAAGGCAGTACATTTAATAAGTGCTGTGAGACCAAATGTCCTTCAGCTATGCTCCTGGAAATGGTTCTGACAGACACAGGGGCATGTAATACCCTTCTCTGGATGGCGGACAATGAAACAGTTGAAGCTGCTCGTGCTTCTCGGACAATCAGACAATCCTCTCTACTAGTGGTCTGTTGGGGTGTCCTGAGCCCAGTTGCCTTGTGTGCGTGCCCTCATAAATCCACTGGTCACTATGCCTCCTAACAGTCTACTCAAAACGGCTAAGGTGTCAAGACCATTCATCTAATAACACCACAATTCTAATCATTTGCACGTCTGTCTAAGATGTAACCATATGCTGTGTTTTGCAGCAAAACAACGACTAAGTGCCCTGCCTTGTTCTGCTCTCCAACACTATCCTTCCCAAAATATGACCATTTACCCTCACTCTTGCCCTGGCATTATTGCGTAAAGCAGTTTAATCCATACCGAAAATTTCTCACCAAAACCTGTCCTATAAAGATCAGCCCACAAGTAATTCCACTTGACACTGTCAAAATCTTTGGCTTTAGATGTTTCAACTGCTTGACAAAGACCTTCTGCTTGAAACGTTGCTGGTGTCAGTACTAGTGTGGGTCATTTTTGAAGTGCAGGGCTGTCCATCAGGCTTTATCATATGGGGTGTTAATAACAAGGTTGTAAGCCTGCATGGTGCACCACATGTATCGATGGGAAAGGCAGTTAGGCACCCTTTCTATGCCGTATCTATGTGAAAGTATAATACTATGCAGCCACACTCTCTAATCTGTGGTAGGTGTGTGAGTGGTTGCTCATCAATATTTTACACCTGTGCGACCTCCTCCATATAGCAATTTGCCTGTCTGCATACTGTTGGGAAGTGATACCTGCCCTTGTGTATCTTTGTATCAGTATTTCAGTAAGTATGGTTGCTTTCTGTGTTCTAAGAATGGATAGGTCCTTTTCATGTGATTTGTTCATTACTGGGAAGCTGAACCGACCAGTTCAGTAGAAATCGATGTTGACCGCTCTATCAGATAGTGCCTAACATTTAATCATCATGGATTCTCAAATACTGGCTTTCACTATAGTTGCCCATTAAATTCCATTGGACTGATAAACTTTGGCCAGTGGTCCAACACTACTACTGGTTTAATAAAAAGAAACACATACAATAAAACCTCTTCAAGACGACCACCCAAAATGGAAATGGGACAATGGTTGGCCAGAGGGGTGGCCCTTTCATAGCCAGTATACATAAGACACAGTGCAACTCAAAATCAGTCATGGAAAATCAGGTGTAGATAAAGGGATAGTTTTCTCAAACAGATGATCTTTGACAGAGGTTTCATTGTAGATGCTTATACTCTTTGTATGTCATGGTGAAAATACCTATTTGTAATGAAAGATGCAGAAACGCAACAAGAAGGTGATTCCAAAGTAGATAGACTAGAGATGACTGAACTTTTCAAAAGTTTACTTTGACCAGTTCAACGAATTTCGTTAAAAAGTGTGGTTCGGTCCAAATTAGCTCAAATTCAACCAAATGTAGAATAAACCCCTACAACAAGTATTGAACACTGTTTACGGGCCCTGAAATTACAGTAGTGGGGCATTTTTAATGCATGTGGTTCAGTGGTTAGCATTACTGTCTTGCAGTGCTGAGGTCTTAGGTTCAAATGTCACCAAGTACAACATCTGCATGGACTTTGTAAAACTCTATACAGGTGTTGTCCTCAGTCAGATTTGGACCTAGGACTCCAGCGCTGCAAGGAAACAGCCACTTTGCTTCTTCTTTCTTCCCCCTCCTCCTTCTTCCTACTCAAGAGTCCTGCACTGAGCAGGGGGTTGGACCCTATGACCCTGGAGGTCCCTTCCAACTCAACCATTCTATGATAAGAACAATGAGAAACACAAACAGAACATACAAACTGCATGAAGATGTTGTCCTTGATGATATTTGAACATAGGACCCCAGCACGACAAGGCAACAGTGTGAACCACTGAGCCACATCAATTGAAGGAGACCTTTTCTCACCTGTTTCAGGACTCTTTGGGTTCTTGCTGAACCTAACCTTTTAATTCGAAACAGGGGTCTACTGGTTTGGTATGTTCAACACTAGATAGGGCTGTTGACATGAGATAGGATATTTTGGATCTCACATGGTTAAATGTATGGAGCATTTTGCCTTGTCACACGCCTTTCATGTTAATTTGATGTGATGGCTCCTTCAAACATGTTTCAAAAATGTTTTTCTCCACTGTAAACTAACTTATCAATGTCCAAATTCCACTCTTTAAGGGTTAAAGTAATTGATACTGTATGTATAATTATTATTTAAGGATGGTCTATTTAAAGGCTTAATGTGCGGATCAAAAATCTATTTATCATGTAATTAACTTGAAATAGTTGTGAGCACTTAATTAGGACTGCAATAATGCAGAAGGCATGGGAGGGATTTTTGGGCACTGAACTGGCACTTAATAGCAAACTAATTAGATATCGATGTGTGCATGTAATTGAGGTTTGTGACTATGTGAAATACATGGCCATTGCTGATGTTTCCCAAAAAAAGAAGACGATAAGAAATAAATGAATTTTCAGCTTCATTTTATTAAAGGCCTTTAATCTCAATGTAAAACATTACACTGTAGTCAAAGGTAGTATTGAATGTAAAGAACCAGGAGAACCAGTTTTGGGTTGAACTTTGCTAAAAGTTCAGTTCGGCATGAACCCAACAAAGTACTACCAGAAACATCTCTGTACACTCAACATTACTTCTGAGCACTGGTGTATAACATTGTCTGAGAGCCAGGATATCCCTGTATACCCCTGTTAGAGTATTCTACATGGCTTTTTGGCTCTTAGACAGTGTTAAACACCAATTTTAGGAGTTTTGGTGAACTTCCGATTCATTTTGAGTTACTTTGGACTAATCCAAAATTTTTGCAAAAGTTTGTAGAACCAGCCGAATTGAATGTTTCAAACATTTGCTCATTGCTAGTTAAAGGCAAACGTAAGAATAAGTGACTTAACCATCGTGTGCTGTGCTGAGTGATACAAGTGGTACACAGGCTGGTACTATATGCCCAACAAAAAGTGAATTATATTAAATCTAAATTTTGCATCCAGTAGTGAACATATTTTTCACATTTCACATTGCCATTTTGCTGTTTTTCTGAGTGGCAAATGTTACAAAAACTTCAGATTTACTAACATGTTGTTATTTTTAATGCTGCTAAGGAAACAAGAAGGGAATAACCGATGCCTATGTTGTACCTATGATTATGCAATATTTACAGTTATATTTTGTGACAACTTGGGCACCAGTTAGCGTGTGGGATCACCGTTTCCAAGGTAAAATAGTTGGCACACAAAGAAATTCTCACAATGTAGTGGATGAGGTTTTAAACTAGCTAGAACCACCATTATTAATTTCACATAAGGCAAATTAGTTTTACAACAAATCGGAGAAGTAAACCCAAGGTCATCTACCCACTTGTCCCTTACTATCAAGCTCTAAGCCTACTACACAGCACGCTAAAACAAACAGAGCTCATACCATCATCTTGGCTGTGTCCATTTTCAATCAACAAGGATAGACAGCGCTCAACTGAGCACTTCTGCCACTTTGTTTTAGCCATCAATGGAAGTCTCAGCATCCAAACCCTCACTTATCAAAATTTCTCACCTGTTTCTATGATAACTTTAAGCATGATGGTTACTAGGTTCATTTACAATCTTGGCAGTGGGTCGGGAGGAGTAACATCTCTCCTTAGGGAGAGAATCAAGAAGGTGAGTGAGGAGACTTACAAGGCCATCCATGCTCCTCTGGGTAATATGCAAATAAGGAAGAGTGAGAGGCATGTCACTAGCCAAGCCAGGATTCTACTGCACACTGATGAGGAGCAAAAACCCTGAAACAGCTGTCTGTGTAGGAATTCTGGCTTGGTTTTCAATTCCCAGTCGTTGCTCTACAGACCTGCGTAAAGGGTCAAGCATTGATTTGAAGGAATGCTGCCATCCAATAGGTGGCGCTGCAGGGGTATTGTTCCATCTTCCTTATTTGCAATCTTGGCAGTTACCCAGTTTAAACACAATATTACAAAGTTACAGAACAAATACAGTCTCTGTAACAACTATATACATGGTTGACTGTGGTGGTAGTGGTGTCTCTCTCTGTCTTAGCTCAATATCTGTAGGAACAGCAGTGTCTTGACACTGCTGCATTTGGGGGTCGACCCCACAGTAAACCCTTGTGAAGGCAAATTCGATAAAAGAGGTCAAGAGTGGCCTAGAAGCCTTTCTAGTCATTAATTACTTCAAAAAGGATTGTTGATCCAGGGGTTGTTCTGATTGCCAGACTTTGAGTCGAGAAGAAATTTTTTCACTTAAATGAGGAAGATTGGCTTCCTCTTCATTGTTTTTTTTTTCCTTCCTCTGGATCAACATTGAGGGTGTAATAGACTAAACTAGATGGATGCATGTCTTTTTTAGCCTAACATACTATGTTTCTATGTAACCCTCCTGTAGCTCACTTGCTATAAGACCTCTCGCTCCATTCGATTCAGTCCTCATCTACAGGGTTCACATACTCTTTACTTGCCGTAGTTCTCCAGGCTTCGTCTGTCACAACCTACTCCCTGTGACACCCTGTCACAAAAATTTTGCTTCATTCAGTCTGTCCTTAAGTTAGGTAGTGCTCCTTACATTATTGTGACCTCAGTCATTCAATGGATTTGGTCATTTGTTTTGGTTTTAGTTAGAAATAGAGGACACATCACAAGTTGGAACAAAATCACACTAAAGATATAGAATATGGAAAATATTGTATAATACAATTAGGCCAGTTTCACTCAAGCATATTATACTCGTATTTATGCTTCTATAATAGAGTGTCTTGGCCTAACTGTGGGTCTACTGATCGAAGCTCAGAACATCATAGGGATCTATTATGTATTACGGGCACAAATGTAGTTGTAATATGCTTGTGTGAAATCAGCCTAGGTTCACACTTAGTGCGTGTTCACATTTAATCATGGCCTCTATGTAGAGGTCCCGTCAGGGTTTCTTTTCAAAATCCCCAAAGACAGCAACCCTGGATGGGACTTGAACCCAATTAAGCTCAGCCATTAATGAAAACTGCTGAAACAGAGCCCAGTAGTTGTCCGTCTCTGCAGGATTCCATTTGTTTCCAGTTTTTTTGTGAATAATAGCACAGTCCACACATTATTCTTCATGACCCAAAATGCTGTTAATGAATGGAAAGAGGATCTATTTGTCTCTACTTCAGCACTTTTCATTAATGGCTGAGATAGATTTTGTTCAGGTCTCATGCAGGGGTGCCATTTTTGGGATATTAAATGGGAACCTTGATGGGACTCTGAATGGATGCCATAACAAAGTGTGAACAGGCTCATGTAGATACTGATGAGCAACTGGCTGGCGTTCAATCCAATCACAGCGCTTACTTACACAGCGCTGACAGAGCCAAGCAGAGAGGACAGTGGGGATGGCAGTGGGGAGAATTCAAGCAGCTTGTTGCACAGACTGGGAGATGAGTATGGAGGTTTTCTTTTTACCAAGTATATACTGGAGTATAGCTCGGCTTATACTCGAGTCAATAAGTTTTCCCAGTTTTTTGTGGTGAAACTTATTGTCTCAGCTTATATTTAGGTCGGCTAATACTCGAGTATATACGGTAGATAGATATTAGATAGATTGATAGATAGATATGAGATAGATAGATAGATAGATAGATAGATAGATAGATAGATAGGAGAGATAGATAGATAGATAGATAGATAGATAGATAGATAGATAGATAGATAGATAGATAGATAGGAGAGATAGATAGATATGAGAGAGAGAGAGAGAGAGATAGA